>NW_027412088.1:181825572-181975422 GCF_047663935.1 Musca autumnalis
CCAATAGCCACATGTTACTTGCCTATGCTGATGACATAGACATCATGGGACGATCAGTAAAGGAAGTAACTGATACCTTTAGGAAGGTCGAAGCAGAATCTGCGAAAGTGGGTCTGGCGTAAACGGCGAAAAGACCAAATTGATGGTGTCGACGCGCAAAGCGTCCATAGAGCTCGGACCAACCGTAGAAGTTGGTACCTACAATTTTGAGGTAGTTAAAGACTTCGTCTACCTCGGCACTGCCATAAACACAACAAACAACATCAGTTGTGAAATAAGAAGAAGAATTGTATTGGCCAACAGATGCTACTATGGATTAAGTAAGCAATTTAAAAACAAAGCCACATCTCGTCAAACAAAAATAACACTATACAAAACGCTGATACTACCCGTGCTAATGTATGGCTCCGAAGCATGGGTACTTGCGCAAGCAGATAAGGCAGTGCTTGGTGTGTTTGAGAGGAAAATTCTTCGAAAGATCTACGGGCCGATTTGCGTTGACGGTGAATATCGACGTCGTATGAACCACGAGCTATATAAGCTATACAAAGACATGCATATAGTTAAACGTATCGAGATGCAACGATTGCGTTGGCTAGGCCATATCATGAGAATGAGCGATGATGAACCCGCTAAAAAGGCGTATGAATACATGCCACATGGCGGTGCACGCAGAATCGGCAGGCCTAAGCTTCGATGGAGCAAACAAGTGGATGAAGAAATGGAAAGGCGCGGTATTCCAAAAAGTCAAGCGAAAAACAGAGAGGAATGGAGATCTTTTCTTAGTTCGGTCTATAGAACAAATGTTCTGTAATGGGCCAACTAAGTAAGTAAGTAAGCCCACCAGTGACCAACTCGGTAATAATTTTCCAAAGTAGGTCATGCGTTTATGATTATTCAGTATTAAAATCAGCACATCCTCCTGTGGATCTAGTGCCAGACTATAAATGGTGGATCGCTCACTAAAGCTGCCCTAGAATAGGGTTTATATGGATATATTAGCGTATAACTCTGTTATCTGACCACGCACATTAACATAATTGGCATCAGTGGCAAGATAAAGAAATCTTCTTCCAAATTTGTCTTACGTTGGCGGTACGTGCCTTCCAGGAAGAACGCTATAAGATCTATATTAAAAATTTTACCAATTTTCAGACAAAAATGTTGATTTTTTTTTTTAATCCGCAAAATTAGTTGGATTTTATGTTGTTTTGGAGATGGTTTGTTTCCCCAAGCCTTTTTTTGCATCATAAGATAATCGGGACCTTTGTTCATGTCATTTTGTATTAACAGCATAAAACAATTCTTACCGTATACCCTCTCCAGAGGGGAAAGGGGGGAGAATGCTACGCTCATGGTTTCTTAAAACACTCTTCGCAGCAGCACAAAGCTGTAACTGGCGCATTGGCTTGATTTTTACACTCTAAATATTTTTGGCCACTTTCTTCATGCAAGTGGATGCACTGTGCGACGTCCAATTTCCGAGTTGTGTCTGTTCGTACCATATTTGCTACGTTTAATCTGGTACGCACCTTTGCCGCAACAAGGTGGTGGTCCGAGTCTTTGTTGGCTCCTCGGAACGATCGCACATCCAACACGCCCGATGAATGTCTTCCATCTATCACAACATGATCAATTTGGTTTCTTGTGCTTTGATCTGGAGACAACCAGGGGCCCTTATGAATATCGAGATGCTTAAATCTGGTACTGCTAACTACCATGTTTGTTGCAGCTGCAAAGTCTATCAGCCTCATACCATTGTCAGATGTTTCACTGTAGAGACTGAATTTCCCGACTGTTGGGGCAAAGATATTCTCTTTTTTAAAAGGTTTTATTTAGCTCACCCCGTTTGTTTTATTTATTCTTGGGTCAAATTTAGTAATTCAAATTTCACCCTCTTCCTGTCAACCGATTAATCTGAAATTTTGTATACACTTTGGATTTTGGTGACAATACAATTATGTTTATTCATTATCATTATAAATTCAAGATGGCGGCCGCTACAAAATGGCGGATAACGTAGGTTGTATCAATCCCACCAGGGCTCAACAAGCAGAATACAAAATACTATAAAAAATTGAAATCCAAGATGGCGGCCGCTATAAAATGGCGGATAACGTAGGTTTTATCAATCCCACCAATATGGGTATCAAATGAAAGGGCTCAACAAGCAGAATACAAAATACTATAAAAAATTGAAATCCAAGATGGCGGCCGCTACAAAATGGCGGATAACGTAGGTTGTATCAATCCCATCAATATGGGTATCAAGTGAAAGGGCTCAACAAACAGAATACAATATACTATAAAAATTGAAATCCAAGATGGCGGCCGCTACAAAATGGCGGTTAACGTAGGTTTTATCAATCCCATCAATATGGGTATCAAATAAAAGGGCTTGACAAGAAGAATACAGTGCACTATACAGTACATCTTATACACCCGAAAGCCATACAGTTTCCAGCTAAGTACAATTACGGGACGGCTGAAAGAATAATGTTGCCTTTAATACTATCATGGGCTTCTACTATACATAAAAGTAGGTAAAAAAACTTTTTAAGTTAAACGGTTTTATGTTAAACATACATTGCAATGTTTAAGATAAATGTACTAAAAACCAAAAAATAATAAAATAGATACAGTCGTGGGAATTATAAACATATGCATAGACTAGACTAAAATAAAACCGTGGGGCACGTCAATTGTCTACAATCGTTGATTAAAATGTTTGTTTTGTAATGTTACACTATAATTAGGCAGTTGTTCAACCGACAACGATAGACGTGTGATAAGTAGGGCTAGAATGTGGAAACAAGTTAGCAAGCTCGATTATAAGCGCGTTTTAGGGTTTCATAGTGGTGAGCGAGTAGTACTTTGTCGATTAAAGACAAACTACGAGCAGTAAAACGATTTCTCGCCACCCAGCAGTGTGAATGTCCAACGATAAACTAGTTGAATCAGCTCTTTTATTTACATGGAGTGTATAACTATTGGAATTTCCATGAGCAAGAAAATAGTAAGTAATTTCCTCACCGTCTGCGGGTCAACTGCCTAACGACGAATTAAACGATTCTTCTATCGCACATTAAGTCGATAATTTGTAGACAATTGACGTGCCCCACGGTTTTATTTTAGTCTAGTCTATGCATATGTTTATAATTCCCACGACTGTATCTATTTTATTATTTTTTGGTTTTTAGTACATTTATCTTAAACATTGCAATGTATGTTTAACATAAAACCGTTTAACTTAAAAAGTTTTTTTACCTATTTTTTTTAAATTTATTTTATTTCAATTTACTTTACTTTATTTCACTTAATTTTATTTTATATCACTTCATTTTATATAGTTTTATTTTTATTTATTTTTTATTTTATTTCATTTTATTTTTTATTTTATTTTACTTCATTTGATTTATTTTGATTTTATTTTAATTTATTTCATTTAATTATTATTTAATCTTTATTAAAATTATTTTATTTTATTTTTATTTCATATTAATTTATTTTGTTTCATTTTATTTTATTTTATTTCAGTTTAGTTTAGTTTAATTTATTTAATTTTATTTTATTTACTTTTAATAATATCAGTTTCTTTTCATTTTTTCGCTCGTCTCAATTTTACATGTGTTATTTATTATTGCCAAGTAAAAAATAATGCAAAGATGATAAAACGTTCTGTGGAATAAATATCATTCACACTTTGCAAGAGAACTGAGAGACTTACCAATATGGCGGAAAAATTGAGCAAGAGAGCACAACAACTGTGCTAAAAGAACAGTGATAGACAAATTTGCTAAGTGCAAGGGAAATTGAAAAGTAATTTTGTGGAACAAAAAAAGGTTATCACTTTTCAAAATAACTACTTCTTGATAAGTGCAAAATAATTTAAGAATTTTTTCCCCTTTTTGGACATTTGAACTTGCCGACAAAAATGTGGATTAGGATTAAAGTTGAAAAAAGTTGAGGAGGAGGTACCTAAAGGAATGGGCCGACATAGTCTATTATGGAAGTGGATCCTATTTTTGGATTTAAATTTATTCGATAGATATCGCGCCCACTAATCGTTTCAGTCATCGTATAACTTTTGGACCAATATGCCAGAAGGCCTGGACTTGTCCGCGGAAAACATTATATCGCTGTAAACAGGGCCATAACGAACAGCATCGGTATACATTTCCAAAAGATCTTCGAACCGACCCTTAACTGCACTTAGACACAAATGTTGAACTGTTGTGGGGGAGGTACCCTAAGGGAAACCGATATGGGTCATTTTAGAAGTTAAACTAAATTTGAACAAAATATTAGTAGATCCAAAGTTTGGACCAAATTGGTTGTCCCGTTCACGAGATATCGTGCATACCATTTTAGTGACATTTGTGGATCAGTATTACCCATCTTTAAACTGAAACTAAGTTTGGACAACATTTGATGTAGGCAAAATTTTGGACCAAATCGGTTGATCAGTTCGAGAGTTATCGTGCTCTCCAGCCACAATATATATAGTGCCATAGGTGTTTTTGTACACCTTCGGTGTGGCTTTGTTTTTTAAGTGCTTACTTAAGCCAAAGTAGCATCTGTTGGCAATACAATTCTTCTTTTTATTTCACAACTGATGTCGTCTGTTGTGTTTACGGCGGTGCTGAGATATGCAAAGTCTTTTACTACCTCAAAATTATAAGAACCAACGTCAACAGTTGGCCCGATCTCTATGGACGCATTGAGCGTCGACACCATCAACTTTGTCTTCTCGCCGTTTACCGCCAGACCCACTTTAGCAGATTCTCCTTTGACCTTCATAAAGTTATCGGTTACTTCTTTTACTGGTCGTCCCATGATGTCTATTTCATCAGCATAAGCAAGTAACATGTGGCTATTGGTGTAGATTGTGCCACTTCTTTTGACGTTTGCCTCTCGTACAACCTTTTCCAGCAGGATGTTGAAAAGATCGCACCAAAGGCATTCTCCTTGCCTGAAACCTCTTTTGGTGCAAAACTCTTCGCAGAGCTTCTTTCCTATTTTAACTGAAGATCTTGTGTCAGTTAGAGTCATTTTAGAAAGCCGAATGAGCTTTGCTGGGTTTCCAAATTCAGACATGGCTTGGAATACCTTTGGGCGTAGGGGGCTGTCGAAGGCTGCTTTATAATCGACAAAAGGTAGTAGGTGTCGATCTGCATCTCTTGGGTCTTCTCCAGGATTTACCGCAGGGTAAATATCTGGTCAATGGTGGACTTGCCACGTCTAAAGCCGCATTGGTATGGTCCAATTATCTCGTTGACCATAGGATTTAGTCGTTCGCACAATATCCCTGACACGATCTTGTAGGCAATAGGGAGCAGACTTATGTCCCTATAGTTGGAGCATACAGTCTTATATCCTTTCTTGTGGACGGGACATAGGATGCTCAGGTTCCAATCGTCGGGTACGCGTTCTTCCTGCCAGATGGTGCTAACTAGTTGATGCATACACCTTATCAGCGTGGCGCCTCAGGTTTTAAACAGCTCGGCTGGTAGGCCTTCGCCTCCTGCTGCCTTATTATTCTTCAGCCGGTTTATTGCTGTTTTTACCTCATTTTGGCCGGGTGGTATACATTCAATACCTTCTTCTGGGATTAGATCTGTGGTATCTTCGTCGTCTTCGCTACTATCGGATACCAACAGTTTGGAAAAGTCCACTTTCCATATCCTTAGCACACTATCTGTATCAGTTACCAAATTACCTTTGTGGTCTCTACAGGAGGATGTGCCTGTGCCAAAGCCATCAAGTTGATGTTTCGCTCTTTGGTAATATTTACGGACTTCATTTTGGCTCCAGTACATCTTGATTTTTTCACACTACCGCTTTTCCTCCTCTCTTTTTCCTTCGGAAAAGACGTTTCTCCTATATCCTTTTCTCCCGATACCTCCTTCGTGTTCTACGCGTTGCAGCTGATTGAAGAATAGCCCTATATTCCGCATTTTTCTCTTCAGTAGCAGCACGACACTCCTGGTCATACCATGGTTCTTTGGTGGAGGTCTCTGGACTCCAAGTATGGGTTTTGCGGCTGTTTTTGCATGGGGTGCGCAATAATTTGCCATTGTGCTGCTATGTTATCGGCACGAGGGGAGCTTTGATTAAGCAATTGGGCGAGTTGAGTGGAATATACTGTGGCTATCTGTTGTGATTGTAGCTTACCCATGTCCAATTTCCGAGTTGTGTTTGTTCGTGCTTTATTTGCACCGTTTAGGCGGGTACGTACCTTTGCTGCAACAATATAGTGGTCCGAGACTATGTTGGCTCCTCGGAACGAGCGCACATCCAACAAGCTCGAAGAATGTCTTCCATCTATCACAACGTGATCAATTTGATTTCTTGTTCTTTGATCTGGAAACAACCTGATGCCCTTATGGATATCGAGATGCTTAAATCTGGTACTGCTAACTACCATGTTTTTTGCCGCTGCGAAGCTTATCAGCCTCACTCCATTTTTCGACGTTTCACTATGGAGACTGAATTTACCGACTGTTGGGCTAAAGATAATCTCCTTTCAAATTTTGGCATTAAAATCGCCTAGAATAATTTTAACGTCATGGGCAGGACAACAGTCATATGTTTCTTCTAAGCTCTCGTAGAATATATCTTTGGTCTGTTCGTCCTTGTCTTCAGTGGGAGGAGCATGAGCGCAAATAAAGCTGATGTTGAAAATGTTGCTTTTAATCGAATTGCCAGCGAGTCTTTCATTCACTGGGTGTTCAGCTGGAGACCAGATGATTTAACTTCCGACAACTACAAATCCGCAGCCAATTTCATGCCTTGTGTCATGACAGCTATAATACAGTGAGTCAACTTTAGGTGTTGTTGTGGCGCCTTTCCGTTCCATCGTATTTCCTATATGGCAGTATTGTCGGCCATGTACTTTTCAAGTACATCTGCCAATGCGTAATCTACACCTTCTCTATAAAGAGTGCGAACACTCCAGATACAGATTCGCAGATCATGGTCCTTAAAGCGTTTGCGGGGGGTCGTCAACTTTAGAGGGGTTTGTTTTTCTTTTCTTTCGTTTTTTCATAGTAGGCTGCTTTTTTCTAGGGGAGGGTTACTAGCCCGACGCCCAAGCCCATGTTTTTAACGTTCTTATGGCTGAATGCGCGGCACATGTTAGCTCACCACCTTTAACGGATGTTAAAGGCAGTTCCCCAGGTGACACCACGGTGAGGTCAGTGTCCACTTGAGATGTGAGAGGGACCAAGATAAATCCTGGGCTTTGCAATGTTAATGCCGGTCCCCAACGCCTCAAAACCTATTAGTTTATAAATAGGGTTTCTGAACCAAAGCGATGTCTACTTCGGTTCCTATAAGGGAGAGAATAATTTCAGCAGCCGGAATTTTGCAATGGTGCAGTTGTATTTGCACCACGCTGAGACCATGCTGCATAAATTATTTACTGTGACTGCGTAATGCGTTAACGAAGCCACCACAGCCCGAAATATTGCTCTGTTTACAGTCCATAATGTAGTTCGCGATCCCGCTGCCAATTTTGAACCTCATCGTGGTTTATCCACCGTTCTGGAAGGAGTTGACCAATGTCAACTATTGGTCTGCGGGTCAGTATTATGCTTTCAGAGCAGCTTCAACACATCTGGCACATCCGAGTTGGGAAGTGACACCCACGTTGTAACTGCAACTCTGCATGGCATCTCGCATAAATCACGGTTATCTTGCAACCATTCCTAAGTGCGGTCACACCATTCATTGTTTGGGTGAAGAAATCATTTGATTCCTCATTCTGCCGAAGCAGGTCTTACTGTCGACCACACTATTAGACTTCCTCAAATGACCTTCGCAGTCATCCCCTCTACTCTTTCCAACTCCAACTTTCCCAGAAGGGCTAGACCTGTTAGGAATTTCAGACCTTGCAGTGAACCGTGAGTTTTAACCTGATCTACCGGAATTCGGCTTCCATGACGTCACTTGAATTTCTGCCAATAAACTTGTTGCAATACTGTACTGACCTTTGGAGGTGCTTATCTTTACTCTTCCTTGCCTTACTAATTTTAGTTAACATTTTCTCCTCCACAACTTTACCCTGCCAGTGAAGGGCGGACCTATCGTTTACGACAGATGTTTTATTCCCCTAGAAGTTGAACTCGGGTGACGTAGGGGATGAGAGATACCAAGGAACGGTCCTGACCGGCTTTAACATGGTAAAGTCCAGGATTTATCTTGGTCCCTCTCTCATCTCAAGTGGACACTGACCTCCACGTGGTGTCACCTGGGGAGCTGCCTTTAACACCCATTAAAGGTAGTGAGCTAACATGTGCCGCGAGTTCACCCATAAGAACGTTAAAACATGGGTTTGGCCGTCGGTTTAGTAATCCTCCCCTAAATAAAGCAGCCTACTATGAAAAAACAAAAGAAAATAAAAACAAATTCCTCTAAAGTTGGGGTCGTCAAACGTTTTAAGGACCGTGATCTGCGAATCTGCACCAGGAATGTTCGCACTCATTATAGAGAAGGTGCAGTTTACGCATTGGCAGATGTACTTGAAAAGTACAAGGCCGACATTACTGCCATACAGGAAATACGATGGAACGGGAAAGGCGTCACAACAACACCTAAAGGTGACGCACTGTATTATAGCTGCCATGACATAAAGCATGAGTTTGGTTGCGGATTTGTAGTTGGTCGGAGGTTAGAACACCTGGTCTCCAGCTGCACACCAGTGAATGAAAGACTTGCTAAATTCGGATAAAAGCTAAATTCTTCAACATCAGCTTTATTTGCGCTCATGCTCCCACTGAAGACAAGGACGAACAGACCAAAGATATATTTTACGAGCGCTTAGAAGAAACATATGACCGTTGCCCTGCCCATGACATTCAAATTATTCTAGGCGGTTTTAATGTCAAAATTGGAAAGGAAAATATCTTTGGCCCAACAGTCGGATAATTCAGTCTCCACAATGAAACATCTGACAATGGTATTAGGCTGATAGACTTCGCAGCTGCAAGAAACATGGTAGTTAGCAGTACCAGATTTAAGCATCTCCAGATCAAAGAACAAGTAATCAAATTGATCACGTTGTGATAGATGGAAGACATTCATCGAGCCTGTTAGATGTGCGTTCGTTCCGAGGAGCAAACATAGACTCGGACCACTATCTTGTTGCAGCAAAGGTACGCACCCGGTTAAACGTAGCAAACAAAGTACGAACAGACACAACACGAAAGTTAGACATCGGTAAGCTGCAATCACAACAGATAGCCAGAAAGCACTTCCCGATAACATATCAGCGAAATGACAAAGTATTGCCCACTCCATGCAAACAGCCGCAAAATCCATACTTGGATACCAGAGACCTCAACCAAGGAATCCATGGTATGATCAGGAGTGTCGTGCTGCTACCGAAGAGAAAAATGCGGCATATAGGGCTACTTTACAATCCGTAGCAACGCGTAGCGCACGATAGAGATATCGGGAAAAAAGAAGAGAGGAGAGAGGAAAATAGAGAGATGGAAAAGCGGGAGTGTGAAAAAATCGAGATGTACAGGAGCCAGAAGTCCGAAAGTTTTACCAAAGAGTGAAACATCAAACTGATGGCTTTGGTACAGGCACCTCCTCCTGCAGAGACCAGCAAGGTAATTTGGTAACTGATACAGATAGTGTGCTCAGGATATGGAAAGAGCATTTTTCAACCCTGTTGGTATCCAGCGAAGACGACGAAGATACCACAGATCCAATCCCAGAAGATGGTATTGAATGTATAACGCCCAGCCAAGATGAGGTAAAGACACCAATAAACCGGCTGAAGAATAATAAGGCAGCAGGAGCCGATGGCTTACCAGCCGAGCTGTTCAAAACCGGAGGCGACACGCTGATAAGGTTTATTCTTCAGCTAATTAGCACTATCTGGCAGGAAGAACGAGTATCCGGCGATTTGAACCGGAGTATCCTGTGCCCCGTTCATAAGAAAGGAGATAAGACTGTATGCTCTAACTATAGGGGCATAAGTCTACTCCCGATTGCCTACAAGATCGTGTCAGGGATATTGTGCGAGCGACTAAAGCCTATGTCAACAAGATGATTGGGCCATACCAATGCGGCTTTAGACCTGGCAAGTCCACCATTGACCAGATATTTACCCTGCTGCAAATCCTGGAGAAGACCCAAGAGATGCAGATCGACACCTACCACCTTTTTGTCGATTATAAAGCAGCCTTCGACAGCCCACTACGTTCAAAAGTATTCCAGGCCATATCTGAATTTGGTATCCCCGCAAAGCTCATTCGGCTTTGTAAAATGACTTTAACTGACACGAGATCCTCAGTTAAAATAGGAAAGAACCTCTCTGAAGAATTTTGTACCAAAAGAGGTTTCAGGCAAGGAGACAGCCTTTCGTGTGATCTTTTCAACATCCTGTTAGAAAAGGTTATACGAAAGGCAAACGTCAAAAGAAGTGGCACAATCTACACCAACAGCCACATGTTACTTGCTTATGCTGATGATATAAACATCATGGGACGATCAGTAAAAAAAGTAACCGATACCTTTATGAAGGTCGAAGGAGAATCTGCTAAAGTGGGTCTGGCGGTAAACGGCGGGAAGACTATGTTGATGGTAATGAGTCCATAGAGATCGGGCCAACAGTTGACGTTGGTTCCTATAATTTTGAGGTAGTAAAAGACTTCGTCTACCTCGGCACCGCCGTAAACACAACAAACGACATCAGTTGTGAAATAAAAAGAAGAATTATATTTGCTAACAGATGCTACTTTGGCTTAAGTAAGCAGTTTAAAAACAAAGCCACATCTTGTCAAACAAAAATAACGCTTTACAGAACACTGATATGTACTACCCGTGCTGATGTATGGTTCCGAAGCCTGGGTACTTGCGCAAGCAGATAAGGTTTGAGAGGAAAATTCTTCGAAAGATCTACGGACCAATCTGTGTTGACGGTGAATATCGACGTCGCATTAACCACGAGCTGTATCGGCTATACAACGACATCAATATAGTCAAACGTGTTGAGATGCAACAATTGCATTTTCTAGGCCATATCATAGGAATGAGCGATGATGAACCCGCTAAAAAGGCGTATAAATATGAGCCGCCTGGCGTTGCACGCAGAATTGGCAGGCCAAAGAATAGATGGCGTAAACAAGTGCATGAAGAGATGAAAAGGCGCGGTATTTCAGAAAGAGAAGCAATAGACATGAAGATCTTTTCTTAGTTCGGCCTATAGAACAAATGTTCTGTAATGGGCCAGCTAAGTAAGTAAGTAAGTAAGTAAGAAGTTGAACTCTCGCTGACAAGATTTGTACTTCCAAGGCAGCTCAATAAGTCCTTGGTCACACTAGATGGTTTCATTGAAACAATTACATGAAATCCAGGGTTCCTAGCTCGATTTCCATACTAGAGTAAAATCATGAAGTTCCTGTGGTTGGGAAACTCGATTTAAGAATCCCTAAAAGTTCCAATGAAACCACTCTAGTGTGACCTTCGACTAAGGCACTTATCTGTACGATTGAGATGAAATAACTGTGGTATTCACTCAGGCTAACAGTTGCACCCTCCTGCAGAAAATCGAGAAATTCCCTGGTCTGAGAGTACATTGAGTGGCTGACAGTGTCAATTGATGGCGTACATTTGTAGTCGCCACCCCTGTACTAAGTGCATATCATCAACGGGGGTGTTTTATCGTCTTTTGTTTATTTGACATATATTTATAAGCTTCCAAAGAGATCCGCAAACACCTACAAACGTGTTGCCTCTACTACTAAAAATCCATACAAACTTCTACCTGGAATAGAATCACTTGCACTTTAATTTTCCTTGAAAACTAAAACCACCTACCATTTCCTTCACCTTCTTCTCCACCTTATCATCTAATGAAAATTCAATCAAGTGAATGCAATTACTTATCCCTTCTGCTATCAAACAAAATAGTTTTAGAATTTTGCTTTATTTTTATTTGTCTGCAACAGATACTGAGGTTTATTTGCACTGTTAAATTAGTCGAGTTAATTTGGGGTTCAACTTTAGAGTGATAACAAATCTTTACGATGGCCAACCGACAAAGTGTCGAAGAAGAAAAAGAAGAAGAAACAGCAGCAGTAGAAGAAGAAGACAACGACGAAACCAATTGAAATACTTTCAGACACTTAAATAAATATTTGCCAGTTAGTCAGGGAAAATCTTTCAATCATTGATTGATTCTTACTTTTAGAGGAAAGTGGAAAGAAAAGAAGAGGTAAGTAAATGAAAGTAGTTTGTCCATTAGTTGACGTTTGTGTGTGTGCGGGCAAGGGGTTGCAACAAAGATGGTGATGATGACGATGGTTGTTGTAAAACTAATAATTGAAAATGTTGCTTCTTTTTTTCTCGTTCTAATGGACATTATCGATAAACGTTCGGAAATTCTTTGTTCAAATATTCTCAGAAATCAACACCACTTGTCTGCAACGGATATTTCAAAAGAAATCACATCATGTCGGGGTTTATTGTTTGTTTTTCTTATATAGATTGGAAATTACATTTTAAAAGTAAGCATAAGGTCACTACACACACGTGGAGATTTATTATTTATATATCTTTAGTAGAATCAATATTTATTTATTTTCTCATTTAATTTTCTCTAAATTTTTAATGAAGACATATGTATGTCTGGAAGGATGTCTCGTTAGAAGTGAAAGGATGTTGTTATTGCTAATTGGAACATTAAGACATGTTAACATGTTAACAAATATAAAAGGGATATGAATGAAAGTAATGGATTTTTGAAAGGGACATGTTTGTCAAAAGGTCTTCAACTATAGCATATTTTTATAAAATATTTTATTCTATAGAAGAGGTCCTTTAATGTTAGCAGTGATGATCAAAACGATTCTATGGAAGAAAATCCCCTTGAAAAGGCATTCATTGAAGAAGAACTTTCTTCTGTGGAAGAAAGAAGACTTTTAGAAGGTCTTTGTAAAGAGAAATTCCTTCAAACATGCAGTTTTTGAAGAGTCGTCTTCCCAAGAAAAACACTTGAAATCATAGAAGAGTCTTCTAAAAAGACATCTTCAAAGGTTTTCTTTGATAGTAGATCTCTTGGATTTTCGTCTTTCATTAAAAACCTCTTCTTTCACCAAATAACTCTCAAGGCCCATAGACGACATTTTGGAAGACATTACTTCTAGAAGACCCAGGGATAGATCCATGGAAGAAAAGACTTTTTGAAAGGCCTTTATCCATATTATGTTCAGAGACGTTTTCAAAGACTTCCTCCATAGAAGACCCTATGATTCCAAGGCGATCTCCTGCTAATTGGAGAACACGTTTCTGTCACAGCCTTTTCAAGGATTCTACTAGCTGTCCAGACTGAGCGTCGCACAGTGGTTCAGAATGGTTTTTTCCTGGTCAAAATTCTGTAACTTTTAAACGGTTAGAGATATTTTCATAATTCTTTTTTTGTTAGAAAGATAACACAATCAGCTTTCAGACGAATTATAGGCGGTCTCGTAGTTGCAGAGAAATTCAAGGTCAAAGTTAAACTTTTGTGTTTTTTGAACTATTTTTCATCAAAATATGAGTGTTCTTGTGGTTTTTATATCTTCCTATGTATTAAAGATGGTCAAACACTAACAAATAAACAATAAAATTACCAAAAAACTAAAAAAAATTAAAAAAATGTAGAAAATTTTTTTTTTCAAAAATTTGTAAAAAAAAATTACAAAAAAATTTAAATTTTTTCAAAAATTAAAAAAATTCTCCTTGGAGTTTTATACAACTAATATAACTCGTATAAAAACTCATATACTCAAAAAATTTTTAATTGGTATCAAAAAGTTGTAATTCATATGGAAACAGTATAGAAAAACACACAATTTTACCCATGTAATTTCAATAAATTGAAAAAAGTGTTAAACGGACGGAACGGGACGGTTACAAAAGTATATATGGGCTGAAAGAGGAGACTCTCGGGCATCTTTCTGTGAAAACAGAACTTTGTTCCATGTTGTTCCACAAAAGTTCTAGTCCATTAAAGTTGGAATTTCATAAAATTTAGTACCTAAGGAAAAATAAAATAGTTCATGTTGTGTAAATACAACGGTAATTTACTAAGACTAATTTTAAAGACCACAATCCTACCTACCTTACAAAAAGAAAACAATTAACACAATATCTGTTATAGTTTCCGAGAAATTTCTCCAGAAATTTGCAAAAATTATGTATTTCCCAAAAATGGGGAAAATGTTCGTCTTTAGGGGCACACCACGCCCACACCCTCCAATATTTTGACCTATTTTTTTGGTTTCCTTAGTTTCAATATGGTTACTATTGAATCCCATATAGAAATTAAATATCTTTGACAAAACAAAATTTTGATTTTTGGCCAGGAAAATCGATTCCTGAACCATTGTGCGTCGTAGACAACATTAAGACCACACTTGGATACGGGATCGTGTATATACATATATAGTTAGAGCTCTAGCGGTCATCTCGCCAATCGGCCAGAGGTGTTATCGATCGAGTTCAACATTTTTAGGGCTAAATGGTCAGCCATGTCTTGAAATTCGTAGCCTTCTAGGTATGGATAGTTTCCCTCAGCATCATTCAGTGTTCGATTCGCATAGACAATGACCCGACTCTTTTCAGTAAACTCTTGGATTGGAACTGCACTGAGGCCACAATAGCAGTATTCGGCCTGTAACAAGAAATTTTCGTCGAAATCTGGGAACGGTGCTTGTGCCGAACACGTCTTTACCACTTCGAAAACGGTATGTTCTCTTTCGTCAGCCGTCAAGGTTAATGTATGGGCTGCAGTCAGGAACTCAACCATAAAATGGCAGCACACATACACCACGCCTTAAAACGTCTCAATTTCTGCAATAGTGGCTATCTTATCAAGTTCCGTCTGAATGCCCTCTTCGAATACTGCAAGAACAAAATACCAAATCTTCTTAAAAAAATTTGGAACTAATTAGGATAGATTGGCAGCCTCCGGTACACCTCTTGTAACTTGGCCAAGTGCTCGACAAGACTTCTTCCGATGACAGAAATGTCATCTAGGAATGCAAAAAGCAAACCAAATGCAGATCCGGCTCTATTTCGCTATCCAAAACCCGCTAGAAGGTCGCCGGTGCCGAAAGCATACCAATAAACAGTTCCACTTCTTGACTGTTCGTCTTCGTGATGGTTCGATAAATACGATCCCTAAAAACTCTCTACTATTCTCCGTTCCATAACAACTCTCTAATTTCGCCTACGGCGGATTGCTCATCTCGACAGTTAGCGGATTGATATCTGACAGTTGAGACACAGTTGGTGGAATTTCGGTGTGATCGATACGATGGTCTTTTTTCCGGATCATTAAAAATCTTCCCCCATGAAACATAAATTGAAAGGTGTTATTTAAGACCTTTTACAAGGACATCCTCTATAGAAGACCATGCGAAGGAACTTCCTTTGTAGAACACCTTTTGAAAGGTCTTCCTGCATTAAAAACTGTTTTCCACAATTTACAGAACACCTTTTGAAAGGTCTTTCTTCATAAAATACCATTTGAAAAGTCGTTCTCCATATAAGACACCTTTTGAAAGGACTTCCTCCATAAAACATCCTTTGAAAAGTCGACCTCCATATAAGACCTTCCGAAGGGTATTCCCCTATAGATGACTTTTAGAAAAGTAGCCATCCATAGAAAACCTTTTGAAAGGTCTTCCACTATAAAAATATACCTCCTTTCCTAGAAGATATTTTAACCCTTTGAAAGTTCTTTCATTCATGGAAAGCGTTTTGAAAGGCTATCGTGCATAGATGACCTTTTGAAAAGATTTCCTCCATAGAAGACCTTTTAAAAGATTATCATCCATAGAAAACCTCTTGATAAGCCTTCCTGTGCAGAAGATTTTTTGAAAGAAGAAAGTCTTCCTGCATAGAAGATGTTTTATTTTTCTTTTCTCTATAGAAGACCAGTGTTAGGTGTTCCTCCACAGAAGACAATTTGCTAGGTTTTCCTCCATAGACGACCTTGTGAAGGTCTTCCTCTTTGGAAGACATTTAAAAGGACTTTCTCTATAGAAGACCTTTGTTATGTCTTCATTCATAGAAGACCTCTGAAAGGTCTTCTTCTAGAGAAGACCATTTGCTAGACCTTCCTCCACAAAAAAAACATTTGAAAGGTCTTCATTCCATAGCAGACATTTTGAAGGATCTTTCTCTATGGAATACCTATAGAAAGGCGTTCTCTATAGAAGACCTTTTGAATGGTCTTTCTCCACAGAAGATCTTTTGAAAGGTCCTCCTCAAAAGAAAACACTTTTCTCCATAGAGAACTCTTTGAAAGGTCTTCCTCAATTAAAACACCTTTGGAAAATCTTCCTTCCAATGAAGATTTTTTGAAAGGCTTTCTCAATGCAAAACCTTTAGAAAGGTCTTCCTTCGAAAACCTGTTTCAAGGTCTTGCTCCATAGAAAAAATTTTGAAAGGTCTTTCTCTACAGAAGATCTTTTGAAAGGTCCTCCTCCTGAGAAAACATTTTTTCTTCATACATAAACTTTTGAAAGGTCTACTACCTCCATAAAAAGGCCTTTGGAAAGTCTTCCATGAAAGGAAGTCTTCATGAAAGGAAAGTCTTCCTACCATAGAAGACTTTCTGAAAGGTCTTTCTCAATGGAATACCTTTAGAAATGCATTCCTCCATAAAACATCTTTTGAAAGGTTCTCTTCCAGAGAAAACATATTTCTCCATATAGTGAAACTTTTGAACTTTGTAGGTAGACCTCCATAAAAAAACCATGGAAAGTCTTCCTTCCATAGTTGACTTTCGGAAAGGTCTTTCTCAATGGAAAATATTTAGAAGACTTTTAGAAAAAAGGTTCCATTTTACACCTCCACCATTGGAGAACTTTTGAAAAGTATTCCTCCATGGAGGAACTTTTGATAGAACTTCCTCGATAGAAGACCTTTTGAAAGGACATCCTTCATAGAAAATTTTGTGAAAATGCCTCCATTTTAGAAGACTTTTTGAAAAGTCTTTTATGGGTCTTTTTACATAGAAGACTTTTTGAAGGGTGTTCCTTCATGGAAGATCTTTCGAAAGGTCTTCCTCTATAAAAGACCCTTTGAACGAAGATATTTAGAAGACATAGAAGATCCTTTAAATGCTCTTCCTTTCATGGAAGACGTTTGGGAAGGCTATCCCCCATAGATGACCTTTTGAAAAGATTTCCTCCATAGAAGTCCTTTTAAAAGATTATCCTCCATAGAAAACCTTTTGATAAGTCTTCCTATGCAGAAGACTTGTTTAAAGAAGAAAGTCTTCCTGCATAGCAGATTTTTTATTTTTCTGTTCTCTATGGAAGACCTATGATATGTCTTCATCCACAGAAGACAATTTGGTAGGTTTTCCTCTATAGACGACCTTTTGAAGGTATTCCTCTATGTAAGACATTTAGGACGACTTTCTCTATAGAATACCTTTGTAATGTCTTCATCCATAGAAGGCAAGGGATAGGTCTTCCTCCACAAAAAACAATTTGCTAAGTTTTCCTCCATAGACAACCTTTTGAAGGTCATCCTCAATGGAAGATATTTAGAAGGACTTTCGCTGTTTGTCTCCATCAATAGAAGACCTCTGAAGAAGACCTTCTTCTACAATGATCTTTTCTAGGTCTTCCTCCATAAAAAAAATCCATTTGAAAGGTCTTCATTCCATAGCAGACACTTTGAAGGGTCTTTTTCTATGGAAGACCTTTAGAAAGGTATTTCTCCAAAGAAGACCTTTTGAAAGGTCTTTCTCAGCAGAATATTTTTTGAAAGAGGACCTTTCAGAGAAAACATTTTTATCCATAGAGAACCCTTCGGAAGGTCTTCTTCTCCATAGAAGATTTTCCGAAAGCCTGTTCTCGATGGAAACCCTTTAGAAATATCTTCCTCCGAAGACCTGTTTAAATGTCTTCCTTCATAGAAGAATTTTTGAAAGGTCTTTTTCCTCCGTAGAAAAAGTTTTGAAAGGTCTTTCTTCACAGTAGATCTTTTGAAAGGTCCTCCTCCAGAGAAATTTTTTTTCTTCATAGAGAAACTTTTGAAAGGTCTTCCTTCCATAGAACATTTTTTTCTTCATAGAGAAACTTTTGAAAGGTCTTCCTCCCATAGAACATTGGTTTTCTTCATAGAGAAACTGTTGAAAGTTCTTCCTTCCATAGAAGACTTTCTGAAAGGCCTTTCTCAATGGAATACTTTTAGAAAGGCATTCCTCCATAAAACATCTTTTGAAAGGTCTTTCTCCACAGAAGGTTTTTTGAAAGGTTCTCCTCCAGAGAAAACATATTTTTCCATATAGTGAGACTTTTGAACTTTGGAGGTAGACCTCCATAAAAAACCATGGAAAGTCTTCTTTCCATAGTTGACTTTCTGAAAGGTCTTTCTCAATGGAAAATATTTAGAAAGGCCTTGAAAGGTCTTCTTCCTTTGAAGACCTTTTGAAAGGTGTTCTATGAAATGTTTTCCTTTTGATAGATCTTCCTCTATAGAAAGACCTTTATTCCATCATATTAAAGGAATTCCTCAAAAGAAGACATTTTGTAAAGTATTTCTCCTTAAAAAAAACCTTTTGAAAGATCTTTCTCCACAGAAGTCCTTTGCAAAGGTATTTCCCTATAGAAATCCTTTTGAAAGGTCTTCCTCCACAAAAAACCCCTTAAAAGTTCTTTCTCAGTTGAAAATCTTTAGAAAAGTCTTTCTCCACAGAAGAATTTTTGATTGGTAGTCCCCACTATATTTTACGAGCGCTTAAAAGAAACTTATGACCTTTGCCCTTCCCATGACATTAAAATGACGATTTTAATGCCAAAATTGGAAACGAGAATATCTTTGGCCCAACAGTCGGGAAATTCATTCTCCACAGTGAAACATCTGACAATGGTATGAGGCTGATAGACTTTGCAGCTGCAAGAAACATGGCAGTTAGCAGTACCAGATTTAAGCATCTTGATATTCATAAGGGCACCTGGCTGTCGCCAGATCAGAGAACAAGAAATCAAATTGATCACGTTGTAATAGATGGAAGACATGCATCAAGCGTGTTAAATGTACGATCATTCCGAGGTGCAAACATACGTACCAGATTAAATGTAGCAAACAAAGTGCGAACAGACACAACACGGAAGTTGGACATCGGTAAGCTGCAATCACAACAGATAGCCATAGCATATTCCACTCAACTGGCCCAACTGCCTAATCACAGCACTCCTCATCCCGATAACATATCAGGACAATGGCAAAGCATTGCCCACTCCATGCAAACAGCCGCAAAATCAGTACTTGGATACCAGAGACCTCCACCAAGGAATCCATGGTATGATCAGGAGACTGCTACCGAAGAGAAAAATGCGGCATATAGGGCTACTTTACAATCACTAGCAACGTGGAGAAACGTCTTTTCCACAGGAAAAAGAGAGAGATGGAAAAGCGGGAGTGTGAACAAATCGAGATGTACAGGAGACAGAATGAAGTCCGAAAATTCTACCAAAGAGTGAAACATCAAACTGATGGCTTTGGAACTGACACACCAGCAAGGTAATTAGGTAACTGATACAGATAGTGTGCTAAGAATATGGAAAGAACATTTTTCCAAACTGTTGGTATACAATAGTAGTGCAGTCGACGAAGATACCACAGATGCAATCCCAGAAGATGGTATTGAATGTACACCACCCGGCCAAGATGAGGTAAAGACAGCAATAAACTGGCTGAAGAATAATAAGGCAGCATGAGCTGATGGCCGAGCTGTTTAAAACCGGAGGCGACACGCTGATAAGGTGTATGCATCAGCTAGTTAGCTCCATCTGGCAGGAAGAACGCGTACCCGACGATTGGAACCTGAGCATCCTGTGTCCCGTCCATAAGAAAGGAGATAAGACTTTATGCTCCAACTATAGGGGCATAAGTCTTCTCCCTGTCGCCTAAAAGATAGTGTCAGGGATATTGTGCGAACGACTAAAGCCCATGGTCGACGAAATAATTGGACCATACCAATGCGGCTTTAGACCTGGCAAGTCCACCATTGACCAGATATTTACCCTGCGGGAAATCCTGGAGAAGACCCAAGAGATGCAGATCGACACCTACCACCTTTTTGTCGATTTGAAGCAGCCTTCGACAGTCCGCTACGTTCAAAGGTATTCCAAGCCATGTCTGAATTTGCTAGCCTGCAAAGCTCATTCGGCTTTGTAAAATGACTCTAACTGACACAAGATCTTCAGTTTAAATAGGTAAGAACCTCTACGAAGAGTTTTGTACCAAAAGAGGTTTCAGGCAAGGAGACAGCCTTTCGTGTGATCTTTTCAACATCCTGCTAGAAAAGGTTGTACTAGAGGCAAACGTCAAAAGAAGTGGCGCACCAATAGCCACATGTTACTTGCTTATGCTGATGATATAAACATCATGGGACGATCAGTAAAAAAAGTAACCGAAAAAGTAAAAGTAACCGCCGTAAACACAACAAACGACATCAGTTGTGAAATAAAAAGAAGAATTGTATTGGCTAACAGATGTTACTTTGGCTTAAGTAAGCACTTTAAAAACAAAGCCACAACTCGTCAAACAAAAATAACGCTTTACAAGACACTGATACTACCAGTGCTGATGTATGCCTGAGTACTTACGCAAACAGATAAGGCAGTGCTTGGCGCGTCTGAGAGAAAAATTCTTCGAAAGATCTACGGACCGATGACCGTATGAACCAAGAGCTGTATCTGCTATACAACGACATCTATATAGTTAAACGTATCGAGATGCAGCGATTGCGTTGGCTAGGCCATATAATAAGAATGAGCGATGATGAACCCGCTTAAAAGGCGTATAAATTCGAGACACATGGCGGTGCACACAGAATTGGCAGGCCAATGAATAGATGGCGCAAACAAGTGGATGAAGAGATGACAAGGCGCGGTATTCCAGAAAGCGAAGCACTAAACAGAGAGAATTGGAGATCTTTTCTTAGTTCGGTCTATGAAACACATGTTCTGTAATGGGCCAGCTAAGTAAGTAAGTCCCCACTAGAATACCTTTTATAGTCTTCCCTTGTAGGCGAGGTTTTCCTATCTCCTTTCCTTTACCTTTTCCATTTCCAATTTCGTTTTCCGAATCGTACAGTTTATACTTTCTGATATATGTATGTGTGTGGATATTTTTGTACACTTCGTGTTAATAAATTGTGTTAAAAATCCCATATCGTTATTGCAAATGTCTTCAACATCATCCGTACTGCCATTATCATTAACTTAAGCGCATTTATATACCAGCCAGTGCGACCAAAAACAACAAATAAACATTCATTCCTTCATTGTCGAGTCTTGATTTCTTTACTGTTCATGATATTGTTCATCGTTCATGATATTGTTATAATTGTTGTTGTTTGTGTATAAGTATTGTTGTCCTGCTAATGAGACTGTAATATTGTTGTAAAATGAAATCATAACCATTGTCTTATTTATACTGTCTGCCAATTTTGTTGTTGTATTTTTCTTATTTTTTTGCTTGTAGTATTTTCACATTTCCTTTTTATCTTCGTTCATTTTCATGTCAGTGTTTAAACAAAAAATTGCTGAACAGGATTTGGTTTTTCATGTCTTTGTCTTCTTTTTTTCTTCTTGCGTGTCTGCAAAAACGTTATTGTTTCTTTTTTTGACATTAAATGGAATTTATTTAAAATATCATTGTTGAGCTTTTTGAGTAGTTGTTAAAATGCTGGGTTATGAGAGTCATATGAGTGTCTTGAGTTTCAAGTAGTTTTTTACTAAATCACAAAAATAATATTTCAAATCATTTTAAGTACTAGTACAATTACATTCTTTGAATTTGAAACTTAGAGGGTAAATTCCAGGAATATAAATGGTTAATTTTTAAGTTCACTTAAAGTAACGTAAAATAACAAAGATCCCATTACTACCTTTTTATAATTAACAAACTCCCCTTATTTGAGGCCATTTTCGTAACTCTTTCCTTTATGGTTATCTTTTGTTTTATTTTTTTCCACTGATAACTGATTCTGAACAATAAACTCCTGTCTTACATGCTGTCATAATAAAATTCATAATAATGTTAATCAACAATGTGTATAAAAATAAATCTCTGTTGCATTTTCCCTCTTGATCTGGCTTCGAATTTTTTTCTGTCCATTTTTCCCCCACTTTTAAACATAAAAGATTTATTTGATATTTATATTCGTAATTTCCTATCATTTTACATTTATTTTCAACAATAAAAAATATAACAGCAACAGTAACAACAACAACAACACATACACTGTTGACTACCATCAAACCACATTGAATATTCAATGGTGTTCTATATCCGTGAACAGCATTGGGGCCATTGAATTAGGAATCACTAATAAGAAAATAAGGCTTTTCAGCAGATCTTGTGTTGAGGAATGCCAAAAGCTTCTAAGGAGGAAACAGACAGATTTTCAATTGATGAAAACCTATCAAAAGACCTTCTATGGGGGGAGGGAAGAAGACCATGCAAAAGGATTCTATGGAAGAAGTCCTCTCAAAGATAATCAATGGGAAAATGTTCTTCACAAGGTCATCTCTTGAAGAAGGCTTTTCACAAGGTCTTCTATGGAAGAAGGCCTTTCAAAAACTCTTCTATGGAGGAAGATCTTTCAAAAGGTATGGAGAAATATACCTCAAAGAGTCTTCTATGGATGAGGCATTTCAAAAAACTATTCTAAAAAGGAGGCATTTCACAAGGATTTCCATTGAGGGAGTCTCTTCTAAGGAAGAAGGAGCGTCACCAAGGTCTTCTATGAAAAAAAATCAATCGAATGATCTTCTATGGAGGAAGACATTTCAAAAGGACTTCTATGGGGTAAGATTTTTAAAATAGTTTTCTCTGAAAGGAAGCTTTTTAAAAATAATCGGAAAAATTTTACAAAATATATGCCTTTCACAAAGATGTCCATGGAAGACTTACTGCTATATTTCAGCCATCTCGGTTAATTAATATAGCTAACCCTCGAAGAAATCGGGAGGTGCCGTTCTATGTACTGACAAATTTCTGGGGGAAAGTTTTGTAGCCCCAAAGAAGACTTAATACCAAGTTTCAACAATTTAGGTAAGATAATGTGGCAAAAACCTTCAAAACACAGAAAATCGGGAGGTACAGTTCTTTGGGGGCTATTCCAAGACGTGGTTCTATATAGCCCCTTTTCAATACCAAACATCGAAGGAGTAATATAAACTTCTGTACCAAATTAGAAAGCTCTATTTAAAATATTGCAAACGGATGGATACACGGGCACGGTTATATCGACTTAGAATTTTATGCTGATCAAGAACATATACGGCGAATATGTGCTAAAAACTGAATGACAAAGTGAATTATTACCTCCATATTACGGTGGGGGAGGGGGGAGGGTGTGAAAGATACCAAGTAACGGTTCTTCGGCTTTAACATAGCAAAGTCCAAAATTTATCATGGTCCCTCTTTCATCTGAAGTGGATACCGACACCCCCGTGGTGTCACCTCGGGAGCTGCCATGATTTGTCGGATATGTAGTTGTTCGGAGGTTTAAACATCTGGTTTTCAGCTTTACTCCAGTGAATGAAAGACTTGCTAAATTCGGATAAAAGCTAAATTCATCAATATCAATTATATTTGCGCGCATGCTCTCCCTGGAGACAAGGGCGAACCGATCAGAAATATATTTTACGAGCGATTAGAAGAAACATATGACCGTTGCCATGTCCATGGCATTAAAATTAATCTGGGCGATTTTAATGTTAAAAGTAGAAAAGAGATTATCTTGGGTCCAACAGTCCGGAAATTCAGTCTCCTCAGTGAAACATCTGACAATGGAATGAGGGTGAAAGACTTCGCAGCGACAAAAAACATGGTAGTTAGCAGTACCAGATTTAAGCATCTCGATATTCATAAGGGCACCTGGCTGTCGCCAGATCAAAGAACAAGCAATCAAATTGATCATCTTGTGATAGATGGAAGACATTCATCGAGCGTGTGTGATGTACGTTCGTTCCGAATAGCAAACATAGACTCGGACCACAAACGTAGCAAACAAAGTACGAACAGACACAACTCGAAAGTGAGACATCGGTAAGCTGCATCGGATAGCCACAGTATATTCCACTCGACTGGTCTAATTGCTTAATCAAAGCACTCCTCGTCCCGATAATATATCAGCACAATGGAATGTATTGCCCATTCCATGCAGACTGCCGCAAAATACACACATGGATACCAGAGACCTCTACCAAGGAATCCATGGAATGGGAATGTGAAAAATCGAGATGTGCAGAAGCCAGAATGAAGTCCGAAAATTCTACCAAATAGTGAAAAGCAAACTGATGGCTCTGGTACAGGCACACTCTCCTGTAGAGACCCGCTAGGTAATTTGGTAACTGATACATATAGTGTGCTCGTGATATGGAAAGAGCAATTTTCCAAACTTTTGATATCCAATACCAGCGAAGACGAAGATATCCCAGATCCAACCCCAGAAGATGGTATTGTATGTATACAGCCTGGCTAAGAGGAGGTAAAGACAACAATAAACCGGCTGGAGAAAAATAAGGCAGCAGGAACCGATGGCCTACCAGTCGAGCTGTTCAAAATCGGATGCGTCGCCCTGATAAGGTATATGTATCAGCTAGTTAACACCATCTGGCAGGAAGAACGCGTACCCGGCGATTAGAACCAGAACAGCCTGTGTCTCGTCCACAAGAAAGGAGATAAGACTGTATGTCCTAACTACAGGGGCATAAGTCTTTTCCCTATTGCCTACAATATAGTGTTGTTCGAACGACTAAAGCCTATTGTGAACAAAATAATTGGGACATATCAATGCTGTTGTAGACATTGCTAGTCCACCATTGGTCAGATAGTTACCCTGCGGCAAATCCTGGAGAAGGCCCAAGAAATGCAGATCGACAAAATTTACACCAATAGCCACAAGTTACTTGCTTATGCTGATTATATAGAATTTGTGAGACGATCAGAAAGGGAAATAACTGATACCTTCAAGTTGAAGTAGAATCAAGTTAATGATGCCGACGCGTAATACGTCCGTAGAACTCGGACCAACTATGAAAATTGGTTCCTATAATTTTGGCACCGCCATAAACACAACAAACAACATCAGTTGTGAGCTACGAAGAATTATTGCTTTGGCCAACAGATGCTATTTGGGCGTAAGTAAGCGGTTTTAAAACAAAACCCCATTTCGTCAAACAAAAGTAACAATTTACAAAACATTGATACTACCCATGCTAATGTATGGTTCCGAAGCATGGGTACTTGCGCAAGCAAATAAAGCAGTGATTGGTGTGTTCCAAAAAAATATTCGAAAGATCTACGTGACAATCTGAATTGACGGTGAATATCGTATAAACAACGAGCTGCACGAGTATCAACTATACAATGACATCAGTATAGTTCAACAAATCGAGATACAACGATCGCTTTGGAACAGATATATTTTCTTAGTTCGGGCAGTTTGAGGATTGATTTTAAATTCTGGCCA
Source organism: Musca autumnalis (assembly GCF_047663935.1). NCBI lineage: Eukaryota > Metazoa > Arthropoda > Insecta > Diptera > Muscidae > Musca > Musca autumnalis. The sequence continues at coordinate 181,851,083 of NW_027412088.1, forward strand.
AGGGTAGTCCTTGTGATTCTAATTACTACGATATAAATTGTTTCGCGAGTATGTCAAAATGTCCAGAAAACTATAAAAAATTCTGGGGTGACCAACTAAAATGATCGGTGGTCATCATAACTACAGAGAGGATTAATTACCAAACTTAAAGTTCGAAGGAGAACTTCATCGGAGTAAAAACCATTCCATCCATGAACCTATATCATCGTAACTTCCACAAATAGAGGTAGATGCCAGTGAGACTTCACAGCAGACCTTGAAAGTTACTTACTATTTACTTAGCTGGCCAATTACAGAATCTTTGTTTTATAAGCCGAACTAAGAAAAGTTCTCCAATTCTCTCTATTTGTTGCTTCGCTCTCTGGAATACCGCGCTTTTTTATCTCTTCTTCCACTTGTTTTCTCCATCGATTCCTTGGTCTTCCAGTTCTGCGTGTACCGGCATGTGGCCCGTATTTATACGCCTTTTTAGCGAGTTCATCATCGATCATTCTTATGATATGGCCCAGACAATGCAATCGTTGTATCTCGATATGTTTATCTATACTCATGTCGTTGTATAGCAAATACAGCTCGTGGTTCATACGACGTCGATACTCAAAATTAACGCAGATTGGTCCGTAGATCTTTTGAATATTTTTTCTCTCAAACACACCAAGCACTGCCTTGTCCGCTTTTGCAAGTACCCTTGCTTCGGAGCCATACATCAGCACGGGTAGTATTAGTGTTTTGTAAAGTGTTACTTTTGATTGACGAGATGTGGCTTTGTTTTTAAACCGCTTACTCAAGCCCAAGTAGATTTGCTAGCCAATATAATTCTTCTTTTTATTTCACAACTGATGTTGTTTGTTGTGTTTACGGTGGTGCCGAAGTATACGAAGTCTTTTACTACCTCAAAATTATAGGAACCAACTTCAACAGTTGGTCCGATCTCAATGGACGCATTGCGCGTCGACACCATCAACTTGGTCTTCTCTCCGTTTACCGCCAGACCAACTTTAGCAGATTCTCCTTCGATCTTCACAAAGGTATCAGTTACTTCTTTTACTGATCGTCCTATGATGTCTATATCGTCAGCATAAGCAAGTAAGATGTGGCTATTGGTGTAGATTGTGCCATTTCTCTTAACGTTTTCCTCTCGTATGACCTTTTTCAGCAGTATGTTGAAGAGATCACACGAAAGGCTGTCTCCTTGTCTGAAACCTCTTTTGGTATAAAGCTGTTCGGAGAGGTTCTTTCCTATTTTAACTGAGGATCGAGTGTCAGTTAAAATCATTTTACAAAGCCGTATGAGCTTTGCGGGGATACCAAATTCAGACATGGCTTGGAATACCTTTGAACGTAGGGGGCTGTCGAAGGCTGCTTTATAATCTACAAAAAGTTGGTAGGTGGTGATCTGCATCTCTTGGGTCTTTTCTAGGATTTGCCGCAGGGTAAATATCTGGTCAATGGCGGACTTGCCAGGTCTAAAGTCGCATTGATATGGTCCAATTATTTCGTTGGCCATAGGCTTTAGTCGTTCGCACAATATCCCTGACACTATTTTGCAGGCAATAGGAAGAAGACTTATGCCCCTACAGTTAGAGCATACAGTCTTATCTGCTTTCTTGTGGACGGAACACAGGATGCTCAGGTTCCAATCGTCGGGTACGCTTTGGTTGCAAGAAAACCGTGCAAAGTGTGCTTTGTAGAAGAATGACTTTAAATATTTATTACATAGAAGACCTTAGATTTTAAAAGTCCTTCTTCTACAAAACACCCTTTGCACGGTTTTCTTGCAACCAAACCTTTTTGATAGGGGTTTCTTAAAAGAAGGCTTTATGAAGGGCTTTCTTCCATAGAAACCTTTTTGAAATGTCTTCTCTCTTGAAATCGTTTTGAAAGGTCTTTTTCATGGAATATTTTGCAAAATTTCTCAGAATATCTTTTGAAAGGCTTTCACTCAGGGAAAACACTTTATAAAATCTTCCGCCATAGATGTTTGATGGACTTTTCTCCGTAGAAGACCCTGTTTACGATCTTCCTCCTAATAAGTCCTTGTAAACGGCCTTCGTCCAAAGAAGATCTATCATAAGTTATTTTATAGAGGGTGTTCTTCCCAAAGAACATCTAAGGATAAGAAATAAGTCGTTTCAAAAGTGTTTTAATCTTTCAAATCGAAGACTTTTTAAAAGGTTTTCTATAGAGAAAGTCCTTCCAAAAGTTCTTATATGTGTATTAAAATTTCGTTGGTGGAAAAAGACTTTTCAATAGGTCGTCCGTAAAAGATACTTTGAAAAGGCATTCTTTCATTCTGCTTTAAAAAATAGCTTAACTTTCAAGAGAGATTAGCTTTCAAGACCGCCGGAAAAAAAGAGATATGGAAAAGCGGGAGTGTGAAAAAATCGATATGTGCAGGAGCCAAAATGAAGTCCGTAAATTCTACCAAAGCGTGAAACATCAAACTGATGGCTTTGGTACAGGCACATCCTCCTGTAGTGACCAACAAGGTAATTTGGTAACTGGTGCAGATAGTGTGCTAAGGTTATGGAAAGAGCAATTTTCCAAACTGTTGTTATCCAATAGTACAAAAGACGACGAAGATACCACATATCCAATCCCAGAAGATGGTATTGAACGTATACCACCCGGCCAAGGCAGCAATAAACCGGCTAAATAATACTAAGGCAGCAAGAGCCGATGGCCAACAGCAAGAGCCGATGGCCAACAGCAAGAGCCGATGGCCAACAGCCGAGCAGTTCAAAACCGGAGGCGATACGCTGATAAGGTGTATGCATCAGCTAGTTAGTTAGAAGAACGCGTACCCGACGATTGGAACCTGAGCATCCTGTGTTCCGTCCACAAGAAAGCAGATAAGACTGTATGCTCTAACTGTAGGGGCATAAGTCTTCTTCCTATTGCCTACAAAATAGTGTCAGGGATATTGTGCGAACGACTAAAGCCTATGGCCAACGAAATAATTGGACCATATCAATGCGGCTTTAGACCTGGCAAGTCCGCCATTGACCAGATATTTACCCTGCGGCAAATCCTAGAAAAGACCCAAGAGATGCAGATCACCACCTACCAACTTTTTGTAGATTATAAAGCAGCCTTCGACAGCCCCCTACGTTCAAAGGTATTCCAAGCCATGCCTGAATTTGGTATCCCCGCAAAGCTCATACGGCTTTGTAAAATGATTTTAACTGACACTCGATCCTCAGTTAAAATAGGAAAGAACCTCTCCGAACAGCTTTATACCAAAAGAGGTTTCAGACAAGGAGACAGCCTTTCGTGTGATCTCTTCAACATACTGCTGAAAAACGTCATACGAGAGGAAAACGTTAAGAGAAATGGCACAATCTACACCAATAGCCACATCTAACTTGCTTATGCTGACGATATAGACATCATAGGACGATCAGTAAAAGAAGTAACTGATACCTTTGTGAAGATCGAAGGAGAATCTGCTAAAGTTGGTCTGGCGGTAAACGGAGAGAAGACCAAGTTGATGGTGTCGACGCGCAATGCGTCCATTGTGATCGGACCAACTGTTGAAGTTGGTTCTTATAATTCTGAGGTAGTAAAAGACTTCGTATACTTCGGCACCACCGTAAACACAACAAACAACATCAGTTGTGAAATAAAAAGAATAATTATATTGGCTAGCAAATGCTACTTGGGCTTGAGTAAGCGGTTTAAAAACAAAGCCACATCTCGTCAATCAAAAGTAACACTTTACAAAACACTAATACTACCCGTGCTGATGTATGGCTCCGAAGCAAGGGTACTTGCAAAAGCGGACAAGGCAGTGCTTGGTGTGTTTGAGAGAAAAAATATTCAAAAGATCTACGGACCAATCTGCGTTAATGGTGAGTATCGACGTCGTATGAACCACGAGCTGTATTTGCTATACAACGACATGAGTATAGATAAACATATCGAGATACAACGATTGCATTGTCTGGACCATATCATAAGAATGATCGATGATGAACTCGCTAAAAAGGCGTATAAATACGGGCCACATGCCGGTACACGCAGAACTGGAAGACCAAGGAATCGATGGAGAAAACAAGTGGAAGAAGAGATAAAAAAGCGCGGTATTCCAGAGAGCGAAGCAACAAATAGAGAGAATTGGAGAACTTTTCTTAGTTCGGCTTATAAAACAAAGATTCTGTAATTGGCCAGCTAAGTAAATAGTAAGTAACTTTCAAGGTCTGCTGTGAAGTCTCACTGGCATCTACCTCTATTTGTGGAAGTTACGATGAAATAGGTTCATGGATGGAATGGTTTTTACTCCGATAAAGTTCATCTTCGAACTTCAAGTTTGGTAATTATTCCTTTCTGTAGTTATGATGACCACCGATTATTTTAGTTGGTCACCCCAGAATTTTTTATAGCTTTCTGGACATTCTGTCAGGGATGTTAGACATGCTCACGAAACAATTTATATCGTAGTGATTAGAATCACAAGTACTACCATTGGCTAGAATTTAAAATTAATCCTCAAACTGCCCGAACTAAGAAAAGACATCTGTTCCAAAGCTATCGTTGTATCTTGATTTGTTCAACTATACTGATGTCATTGTATAGTTGATACTCGTGCAGCTCGTTGTTGATACGACGTCGATATTCACCTTCAATTCAGATTGTCTCGTAGATCTTTCGAAGATTTTTTTTGTGGAACACACCGATCACTGCTTTATTTGCTTGCTTGCACGGGTAGTATCAATGTTTTGTAAACTCTTACTTTTGTTTGACGAAATGGGGGTTTGTTTTAAAACTGCTTACTTACGCCCAAATAGCATCTGTTGGCGAATACAATAATTCTTCGTAGCTCACAACTGATGTTGTTTGTTGTGTTTATGGCGGTGCCAAGGTAGACGAAGTCTTTAAACTTATAGGAACCAATTTTCACAGTTGGTCCGAGTTCTACAGACGTATTGCGCGTCGGCATCATTAACTTGGTCTTGTCGCCGTTTACTGCCATACCCACATTAACGATTCTCCTTCGACTTTCTTGAAGGTATCAGTTATTTCCCTTACTGATCGTCTCACAATTTCTATATAATCAGCATAAGCAAGTAACTTGTGGCTATTGGAGTAAATTGTGTCGATCTGCATTTCTTGGGCCTTCTCCAGGATTCGCCGCAGGGTAACTATCTGGTCTACGGTGGACTTTCCAGGTCTAAAGCCGCATTGATATGTCCCAATTATTTCGTTTACCATAGGCTTTAGTCGTTTGAATAACACTATATTGTAGGCAATAGGGAAAAGACTTATGCCCCTGTAGTTAGGGCATACAGTCTTATCTCCTTTCTTGTGGACGGGACACACGATGCTCAGGTTCCAATCGCCGGGTACGCCTTCTTCCTGCCAGATGGTGTTAACTAGCTGATACATATACCTTATCAGGGTGACGCCTTCGGTTTTGAACAGCTCGACTGGTAGGCCATCGGCTCCTGCTGCCTTATTATTCTCCAGCCGGTTTATTGCTACCTTTACCTCCTCTTAGCCGGGCTTATTGTATGTATACAATACCATCTTCTGGGGTTGGATCAGGGATATCTTCGTCTTCGCTAGTATTGGATACCAACAGTTTGGAAAATTACTCTTTCCATATCACGAGCACACTATCTGTATCAGTTACCAAATTACCTAGCTGGTCTCTTCAGGAGAGTGTGCCTTTACCAATGACATCAGTTTGCTTTTCACTCTTTGGTAGAATTTTTGGACTTCATTCTGGCTTCTGCACATCTCGATTTTTCACATTCCCATTCCCATTCCATGGATTCCGTGTATTTTGCTGCAGTCTGCGTGTAGTGGGCAATACATTCCATTGTGCTGATGTATTATCGGGACGAGGAGTGCTTTGATTAAGCAATTGGACCAGTCGAGTGGAATATACTGTGGCTATCTGTTGTGATTGCAGCTTCCCGATGTCACTTTCACTTTCGTGTTAAGTCTGTTCGTACTTTGTTTGCTACGTTGGTGGTCAGAGTCTATGTTTGCTGCTCGGAACGAACGTACATCCAACACGCTCGATAAATGTCTTCCATCTATCACAAGATGATCAATTTGATTGCTTGTTCTTTGATCTGGAGACAGTCAGGTGCCCTTATGAATATCAAGATGCTTAAATCTGGTACTGCTAACTACCATGTTTTTTGCCGCTGCGAAGTCTATCACCCTCATTTAATTGTCAGGTGTTTCACTGAGGAGACTGAATTTCCGGACTGTTGGACCAAAGATAATCTCTTTTCTAATTTTAGCATTAAAATCTTACTTACTTACTTAGCTGGCCCAATACAGAACATTTGTTCCATACGCCGAACTAAGAAAAGATCTCCAATTCTCTCTATTTGTTGCTTCGCACTCTGGAATACTGCGCCTTTTCATCTCTTCATCCACATGTTTGCGCCATCTATTCCTTGGCCTGCCATTTCTGCGTGCACCGCCAAGCGGTTCGTATTTATACGCCTTTTTAGCGGGCTCATCTTCGCCCATTCTTATGATATGGCCTAGCCAACGCAATCGCATGAAAATCGCCCAGATAAAGTTTAATGTCATGGACATGGCAACGGTCATATGTTTCTTTTAAGCGCTTGTAAAATATATCTTTGATCGGTTCTCCCTTGTTTCCAGGGAGAGCATGCGCGCAAATATAGTTGGTGTTGAAGAATTTAGCTTTTATCCGAATTTAGCAAGTCTTTCATTCGACCAACTACAAATCCGACAAATCATGGCGGCTCCCGAGGTGACACCACGGGGAGGTCAGTATCCACTTCAGATGAAAGAGGGACCATGATAAATCTTAGACTTTGCTATGTTAAAGCCGAAGAACCGTTGCTTGGTATCTTTCACCCACCCCCGCCTCCCCCCACCGTAATATGGAGGATATAATTCACTTTGTCGTTATAACCGTGCCCGTGTGTCCAGAGCTTTCTAATTTGGTACATAAGTTTATATTACTCCTTCGGTGTTTGGTATTGAAAATGGGCTATATAGATCCACTTTAACGGGATTTTCTCGTTGGCTGGGTAAGCTCAGTTGTGTCCAGGGTCTCCATAAGGACCCACTAAACCTTACGAAATGAGAAGACTTGTATTTTCCCTTTCCAGGGGATTAATACGGATTTTATTGATTTAAGAACTAGATTACAATCTACTCGGAAATATGTTCAATGGGTATAGATCGATCGCTGGCCTGAAGATGAATGAATGGATCGGTGCTCGTTAGATGGGGTTTCGTGACAAGTGGGCGTCGTTTTGACAATGGTTACCCTTACTCGGATGGCTCGTCTGAATCAACGGTTGTTGAAGGGGTTCGCTGGGTATCGGGACCCGGTGGTTTCGCTGGTGGTTCGTGGATATTCGGAAATCTGGTATGTTGATGACGGTGTGTAGATAATCGGGATGTCGGGTTGTAGGAGATCGGGGACCTGCTACGATGTCGACGGTTTGCAGGTAATCGGGACGGCAGCTTGTAGCTAACTGGGAACCAGGTGGATTTGGAGTCCGGTAGATAGGGTTCTAATACACGGTAGGTTCGGCGTTCGGCTGATGATGCTCGGTGAGTCGATGGATTCAACGTTCGGCTGTTGATGTTCGGGAACACGATGGCTTCGTCGAGTATTAGTCTAAGACTACGGTCTAGTTTCTACAATGTACTACTGCTACCCAAACAGTGGAACAGATGACCCGAAGGCCCTGTAGAACTAAAAACTCGAAGGTCCAGTGCCGAATGGAACAGATGACTCGAAAGCGCTGTAGAACTGAAAAACCCAAAGGTCCAGTGCCGAATGGAACAGATGACCCAAAGGCCCTGTAGAACTGAAAACCCCGAAGGTCCAGTGCCGAATGGAACAGATGACCCGAAGGCCCTGTAGAACTGAAAAAAACCGAAGGTCCAGTGCCGAATGGAACAAATGACCCGAAGGCCCTGTAGAACTGAGAAACCCGAAAGTCCAGTGCCGAATGGAACAGATGACTCAAGAGCCCTGTAGAACTGAAAAACCCGAAGGTCCAGTGCCGAATGGAACAGATGACCCGAAGGCCCTGTAGAACTGAAAACCCCGAAGGTCCAGTGCCGAATGGAACAGATTACTCAAGAGCCCTGTAGAACTGAAAAACCCGGAGGTCCAGTGCAATTTATCAGCCACCACAATTTAATAGGTAGCTTCCAAAAATTATTCCCAACTCGGTAACACCAAGGTGTACGTTGGCGGATTTAGAACAACCTTTAGTTCCAACCCGTAGCTAACTCCCTGCAGTAGCCAGCTCGCCATTCGCCTCCAAAACTGAAATACTTCAATAACTTGGAGTATGAAGCGAATGACAATTATTAGCCGTTGGCAGTGACAAAGAACTGCACCTCCCGATTTTCTGTGTTTTGAATTTGAAATTTGGTGGGATTCACTTCATAATTATAAATTGTGATATGTTTTCAATCATCCCAAACAGTTTTATTCAGTGCATCAGCCTAAATAAAGAATTGGCGTAAGAAATAAAAACGTCCGTTAAAACAGACGCTATGCACTAATGGGTTAAGTCTTCTTTGGAGCTACAAAACTTTCCCCCAGGAATTTGTCAGTACATAGAACGGCACCTCCCGATTTGCTTGAGGGTTAGCTATATTAATTAACCGAAATGGCTGAAATATAGCAGTAAGTCTTCCGTGGGGGCAACAAACGTTCCCATAGAATTTTTTCAGTATAGGTCCCCGTTTTGATATAGCCCCTTAGAACGGTACCTCTCGATTTTCGGTATTTTGAAGGTTTTAGTCGCATTTCTTAACAAAATGTCTGAATTTTGGTATGTAGTCTTTTTTGAGGCTATAAAACTTTTCCCCAGAAGTTGGTTAGTATAGGTCCACGTTTTGATATGGCCTCTATTTTCATATTTTGAAGGTTTTAGCCACAATGTCTTACCCCTCAGTAATGTTGGCGACATTTCCTGAGTATTTCAGCCATGTAAAACTGCTCTACAAGTGATGTCTGAGGACACGCCGTTCGGACTCGGCAATAAACAGTAGGTCCCTTATCATTGAGCTAATATGAATCGGGGTGCACTCATTGGTACGAGAGAAGTTTCCCTTGTCCCGTATGGGATGTTTGTGGAACAATTATATATACATCTTACAATTACAACAATTATATATACATCGAAATGTCTGAAAATTGATATTTAGTCTTCTTTAAGACTACAAAGTTTTCCCCCCAGTATATCCCCATCTGACGGTACCTTCCGATTTTCGGCATTTTGAAGATTTTAGCCACAATACAGCGGCCTTATATTGTAATGTCACATCGGTTCTTAAACACTATCAATACAATAAACATGCATAATAACATTCAAAGAGTTATTAATGTATTTACACACACATTCACTCACATACACTCCTATATATGGCATAAATATATTTATGAATGCATCGAAAAAAATATCATTCACTCACAGACCTATACAAATATATATGTATATGTACATCACATAAAAATATTCATGTAATCACACTAACTCACATACACATATAGTCGTCCATCTACGATTGCTTTTGCCCTGTCTGTAACTCTTTGCATCTCATAAATATTTCAATTACATCCGTAGTTACTCTGTTTCAGCAGCAGCGGCAACATTATTATGTTCATGTTGGTGCATCAAACAGATCACAGGAGGAGTGTCTGTAATACCCGAATGCAGTCACATACTTATATGAAAATATTAGAGTGGTTGGGGGGTGATTTGGTGTTCCATGGGGTATTTTCAAAGTTGTGTAACTTATTTATGAAAGTATGGTCTGGGTATGATCCTATTTAATCTAAGGTGTCCAAATCAAAATTGTAGTCTACTTTTTGTCACTCGAACAACAATATAAGTTACCCATTTGATTGTAACTGCGAATGCTGTTTAACTTCTTCTCTCCTTCTTTTTTCCACTCCTCCCCACCCCCTGCACATCCTGTCTTTTGACATGTCATGTTATTTATATATACTTGTATGTAATGTCATCCAATATATTGCCAACAAAATGAATCTTAAAGTTCAGTCCATACTCCAGTTTTTAATGTCATTATTGATAGTGGTGTGTGTGTGTGTTCGTGTAGATGTGTGGGATGTATATGAAGCCAGCCAATTGCAAATTCTTACGGCTACACCAAAAAATGGTACTGCAACATACTGAATGATGGAAACGAGGAACAACACAGTGATGGAAATGGTGGGGGAAGTGGAAGCCGGGTACAATAAGTGCATTTGATTACCATCGTGATAATGTCGAATCACATAGAACTCAAATAAAGGGAGGGAAATAAAAAAACCCTGAAATGCTGGGAGTCTATAAAATATTTATTCCAAAGACATGTCCAATTCAGATTGAAAGAATGTGAATTTCTTATTTAATTCGCATGTTGCCATAGTTTCTGTTTTTAATGATGGGAATGTAAAATTATGCGGATGCTATAAATAAGTTAAGGCAAAAGATGCAATCAAAGTGGGAGTTGGAATAAAAATAAACGATGTAATATGGCATGGGTGATAGTAGACATTTATTATTATTACGTACTAGCTGACCCGGTCCGCGCTGCTGGCCCGTTGTTTGGGTTCTCCGTGTAAACCTTAGTATTGTATATATTTATCTATCTAGTATTGACACCTCTAGAATCTTTATAATATAAATCAATGTTTTAGCAAAACCTCATGTATCTTGTAGTCGGAATCGGGAAGTGACTATAAATAAAAAATCGTCAGAAATGTTGGTGTCGATATGCAATTATAACATACCGCCAAAAAGCTGATGATTTGGGGCATACATTTATTTCATCTGCTGCAATAGTATAAGTGGAAGTGTATGTCTGAAATCTAAACGTGAATTGCGTGTTAAATCCTTGAAGAATCGATCTAAAGCTTCAAGGTAATTTTTATGTGCCATCGTACGTACGTTCTTTCTAGATGATAACTTCTATTTAATATTGCATGTGTGCCCTTCATTCAAATGAATGTCCAGTGGCATCTTAAGCACCGGCTGTGTCGTCCTTTCACCTTCGTATAATGTATATCTTTTATACCTGATGAAGCTATAGCTATCGATATGTTGCCTTCTAATTTAAAAACTTGATTTCCAATAAGACCAAAGCTTCGTTATAAATAACATCTGGTATTTCCCTTAAATTTGTAACATATTTGAGAAAGTGGGAGTGGTCGGGTTTTATGGTTCGTAAGTTTTACATACATATATAGCGCATTTTAAAAAACAGGGCGCAGGGCATAACCCGCACCTCCGAAAAATATATAGCCTTTTTCCACCAAGGGCCATCGGTTTAGAAGTTTTGGAGAAATAACATATTTAAAAAAGTGGGCGTGGTCGGGTCTTAAGGCCACAAATAAGTGCTTTGGGTCGGAGACACAACCACCATTGTCTATCGAATTAATTTTCAAGCCCCGCTCCGCCGAAATTCCACAAAATATATAGCTTATTTTCACCATGGGACATATATGCAGTATATTTTCACCAGGATAATCCTGGTACATAAAAATCGGCTTAGTAGTTTCAGAGATATAACAAATTAAAAAAGTGGTCGTGCTCGGGTCTTTAGACCCCAAAATGAGTACCTAGGGCCGGAGGCATAACCATCATTGCAAACTTACTTTCTCATCGGTACGTTAGTCAGTTTTGCTAAAATAGCGTTTTTAAAAAATAGGGCATTATAAAGAAGTTACCCCGCCCCCTCCGAAATTCAACAGGGTGGTTCGAAAGTAATGCAGTCTTTCGTTTTAGCTTTGCTTAAATAGCGTTTTTAAAAACTCGGGCGTAGGGGAGGTTCCTCGCCCCACCGAAATTCAACAAAATATATAACCGAGGGCCCTCCCTGTACATTCTCTGAAATTTTCAGGAAAATCGGTTCAGTAGTTTTGGATATATAACATATTTAAAAAGTGGGCGTGCTAAAATAGCTTTTTTAAACAAGTAGGGCTTAGGGGAGGTACCCCGCCGCTTTCGAAATTAAAAAAAATATTTAAAAAGTAGGCGTGCTAAAATAGCGTTTTTAAAAAAGTAGGGCATGGGGGTTCGTGCCGTTTTTGAGTCTATACGAACATACTAACATACACACATTGTCTTTTATATATACGATTTAAAAAAAGTGGACGTGGTCGGGTCTTTGGGCCCAAACCAGTACCTAGGTTTGGAGACACAACAACCATTGTCTCGCAAATGAATTTTCTCACCGATACGTTCGTTAGTTTTGTTAAAATAGAGTTCTTAAAAAATTAGGGAATGGGGGAGGTACCCCGCCCTTCCGAAATCAGCAAAATATATACCCTATTTTCACCACCGGTGTTCCCTGTACATTCTCTGAAATTTTCAAGAAAATCGGTTAAGCAGTTTTTGAGTCTATACGGAACATACAAACATACTAACATACACACATTGTCTTTTATATATCGACGCCTCCAAACAATAGTATGCTAAGTCGACTTAGCATGTTTTCAAGTTCTTTACATATTTATATTTAACGTCCTTTAACTTAAATTCTGTAAAATTTTGGTAATAATCGGACAATCCGAACAGAAGTTATAAACAAATATTTACTTAGCATAGTACTGAAGGCCAAAGAAATTTTCAAATTTTTAGAGCTTGACCTGCAAAACTCACTGATCAGAATTAGCAAACTATTATTTGGAGGTGTCGAACGTCCTTTAACTTAAATTCTGTCAAATTTTGGTAATGATCGGTCAATCCGAACAGAAGTTATAAACAAATATTGACTTAGCATAGTACTGAAGTTCAAATAAATTTCCACACTTTGAGAGCTTCTCCTGCAAAACTCACTTTTTAGACTTAGCATACTATTATTTGGAGGTGTCGATATAAGATGATGATGATTTAAAAGATGGGCGTGGTCTGGTCCCAAATGAGTACATAGGGTAGGAGACACAACGATCATCCACAAAATGTATAACCTATTTTCACCACGGGTCCTTTCAGTAGATTCTCTGAAATTTTCAAGAAAATCTGTTAAGCAGTTTTTGATATATAAGCTATTTAAAAAAGTGGGCGTGGTCGGGTCTTTAGGTCCCAAATCAGTACCCAGGGTCGGAGACACAACCACCATTGTCCCCAAATTATTTTTCTCTCCGATACGTTCGTCAGTTTTGTTAAAATATCGTTTTCAAAAAATAGGGCATGGGGGAGGTTCCCAGCCCCCTCCGAAATTCAACAAAATGTATAACCTATTTTCACCACGGGTCCTCCCAGTAGATTCTCTGAAACTTTCAAGAAAATCGCTTAAGCCGTTTTTGATATATAAGTTATTTAAAACAGTGGACGTGGTCTAGTCTTTAGGCCCCAAATCAGTACCTAGGGTCTGAGAAACAACAACCATTGTCTCGTAAATTAATTTTCTCTCCGATACGTTCGTCAATTTTGTTAAAATAGCGTTTTTAAAAAATAGCGCATGGGGGAAGTGCCCCGCCCCCTCCGAAATACAAAAAATATATATAGCCTATTTTCACCACCGGTGTTCCCTGCACATTCTCCGAAATTTTCAAGAAAATCGGTTCAGCCGTTTTTGAGTCTATACGGAACACACAAACATAAAAACATACTAACTTACACACGCAGAAAAATTTATGTTAGAAATATGTTTGGATCCAAACAAATATATGTTTGAGACCGGTTGCAAACAAATATATGTTTGGGTCCAAACAAATATATGTTTGCAACATTTTGTAACATATCTCAATTTGATATGTTTGGGTAAAACATACTTTTTATGTTAGAACATTTTTTCATGGGTGGAGAGAGGATGTTTGTCAACGAGAGTAATAACAGTGCTCTCGCGGCTGTGGAATGCTGCTTTATAATAAAGAGTTGTGTGTATTGTATAATAGAAGACGTAGAAGCGAAGAAGGGGGCTTTGGTGGCATGTATGCGTCAAACTCGTGTGTTTCTTGTTTTGTTGTTGTTAACCAACGAAGAAGAAAAGAAGAAATGATATGAATTATATTTTTTTTCTTTCTTCAGTGTTTTAGTTGCCTTTGTAGAGTCAAGACGGTAAAGTGAGTGAATAAATCAGTGTTTTGTGTTTTCTTAAAGAAATTGTGTTTTTAGTAAATTAAATTCCCAATACATTTTATAAATGAATCGGAAAGTTGAATGGAATTATTTTATTGGACAAGGAAGAAATCGCATTTAATATTGGTAATTGCATACATACTTATGTATATTTGAAATATGACATATCCATATTTATTTATTACATTACATAATCATTTGATTCTAGATGCCGATTCCCCGCTGATGATTTCAACTATGAGGACAATTTGTTTTATTTCACAACTAAGGAGAAGCGTTCAACTACGTTTCTATATATTTTCCTTTTTAAAAGTGTGACTATTTACAAATTATTTCAATCAGTTTTTCTTTTATTAAAGTGTGTTATGTATTTCTTTGGAATTTTGTATGTACCTATGTGTTTGTTGTTCTTTTGCCTTTCAATAAAAAACCAAAACATTTGTGTGTATACTATAGAGATAGCCAGTGAGTTCTTACTGAGAGGAAGTGAGCACACATTTTAAAGTGTTTTACATTTAATTTTACGCTCCCTTGCTCTCAGTAAGCGCCCACTGGTGCATGTGTTTGTTTTTTTTTGTGCCTTTTGGGTTTGTATTTTTTTGCACCCAAACATATAAAATATTTGCACCCAAACATAAAATTGTTTCCATCCAAACATATCTTTGTTTGCACCCAAACATATATATCTTTGCACCCAAACATAAATATCTTTGCACCCAAACATATATATGTTTGCACCCAAACATATATTTGTTTCCACCCAAACATATATATGTTTGCAGACCCAAACATATATTATGTTTGGGACTGTTGCAAACATATATATGTTTGCTGCAAAATATGTTTGGGACATATGTTAGAGAGGCCGATTTTTTTTTTGTGTGCACACATTGTCTTTTATATATATGATAAAAACCGCTATAACTTTTGCGCGCATCGGCCAATTTTGTGAACGCGAAGAGATTTGAAACCAGAATTTCTTCCTTAACCTCTATACCAAAAATCGTATATGTGCTCGCAAAAAAATTTTTAATTTTTTTCAAATGGAATTGTAAAGGAGGTTTGGTTTTTACTATATGAGAGACTTTTGGAGAAAATTATTGTAGCTTAATAATTACACTATTTAATGCAATTTCGCGAAAATTCACCATTGGTCCCATACAAATTATAATGAAACTTTCTAACCTAAAAAATCCGACATCGATTTTTTCCCTTTGAGTTAAAACCAGCTTAACAAGTAAATTGCTTTAAAAAGGAGAAGGATAGCTTGAAGCCACTTCCTATATGTTTTATATTTGACCACAGTCGACAACAAACACAGACATATGTATTTGGTTTTTATACCTTGGAATACGTCAGAAACAGAAGGAAGGAATAAAATGGAAATGTAAACTCTCCGTGAATTTTGTCTTTCTCACTACTGGAACCAGTTTAACGCTCAATAGATAGATCTTCCTAATAGTCGACGAACAGGTGATACGGGCCGATCTGTTTTTTTCATGGGTTTTCTTCGCAACATGGCGTAGAGTCAAGATTTGGACTACTGTTCTTATCACTGCTCCACCGTGGCTCCCGCCTCGCACTCAAAAAGTCTGCTGTTTAAATCCGTGACAAGAATGTTAAAAATTTAGGCGTTGGCGAATCGCTTTTATGTAAACCCCGATTTTCAATATTTTGAGGATTTTAGCTACCTTTTTTGACGGAAGTACCTGCAATTTGACGTTTGAGGCCCCTAGTGGTTTTATAGAAGAGCAGAAGGTCCTCTCTGATAGAAGGGCAGGATGTCTTCTCTTATAAGAGCAGGAGGTCGTCTCAAAGAAGAGCAGGACGTCTTCTCATAGAAGAGTAGAACGTTTGCATGTAGAAGGGCAGGAGGTCTTCTTATACAAGAGCAGGAGGTCTTCTCATAGAAGAGCAGAACATATTCTCATAGAAGAGCAGGACGTCTTCTACTAGAAGAGCAGAGGGCAAGTCGCCTTCTCATAGAAGAGCTGGGGAATCTTTTTATAGAAAATCAGGAGCTCATCTCATAGAAGAGCAGGAGAACTTCTTATAAAAAACAGATGGTCTTCTCATAGAAGAGCAGGGGCCCTTCTTATAGAAAAGCATAAGGTCATCTCATGGAAGACCAGGAGGTCTACTTATAGAAGACATGAAGTTTTTTTATAGTAGATCTGGAGGTCTACTTTTAGAAGATTTGGCGGTCTTCACATAGAAGGTCTTCTTATAGAATATCTGGAGGTCTTCTTTTAGAACATTGAAAGCTTCTTATAGAAGACCTAGGGTCTTCTTATAGAAGACCTAGGGTCTTCTTATGGCAGGTTTAAGGCCTTCTTATGGAAGATCTGAGCCCTTCTTATAGAAAAACTGGAGGACTTCTTATAGAAGACCTGAATGTCTTCTTATAGCAGATCTGAAGGACTTCTTATAGAACACCTGAATGTCTTCCTATAGAAGGGCTGGAGGTCATCTTGTAGCAGACGTGGGAGGCATCTTGTAAAGGATCTGGAGGACTTATTTTAGAAAATCTGAATGAATTGTTATACATGATCTGGAGGTTTTCTCATGGTAGATCTGGAGGTCTACTTATACAAGATCTGGAGGTCTTCTTATAGAAGATCTAGGGATTTTACTATAGAAGATCTGGGAGTCAAACAAAGTGAAACATTCCCTTTTTTAATATTTTTTAATCGAGCTTTATGATCTGTAATGCAAGTGAAAAAGGAAAGCCGACGATTCGAACCCACACACCCACCACTATGTGACATGCATGTATCGCCTTCGGTAAAGGCTCTTCAGAAATATCGGATGTGGAGCGGCTTCGCTGTCCTCGAACTTTTCTTCTTTCAAATGCATTTTTGTTTTGTTTTTTTTTTTTACAACAACAATGAGGATTTTCCGGTTTTAGTTGTGCTTTCATGACAAACGCTTAGCGCTGCCTTTGAAAGTTATGAGTTTGGCTCTGAACGCTAACACGCCGTGTGTTTTTCAAGGACATGGGTTCACCAATCAAAATTTTTTGTCGATTTATTTTTAGATAACACTTAAGGGAAAAATACAAAATTATTAAAAAAGGATACCCATAAGTAGTTTGCCTTAAAACGGGCTTCAAAAACTGGCTATGCCATATGGCATTACCGAAAGGGTTAATTTTTTTTAAATAGTTTTTTTTATGTGTTTAGAGGGTTTCTATTTTTTGGTAAAAGTTGTTCTCGGTGCCCCTATGCAAGTTTTGTCAGGAGCAAGTCCATACTTTTTGAGTAAATTGCCCATAAGCAGCTGGTGCGCACGACAACTTTAGAACAGGATACTGTGATTGTCAGAAGTTTCCATACTTTAATTTTATAAAATTTATCGGTTCACTCCTTCCGGTACTTCTCCCACAAAACTTCCTAAAATGTCGGTAAAATGATACGCGCCATACCTATTGAACGGAGAAACCGATTTGGTCTAAACTTTGGATCTCGTAACATCTTGTCCAAATTTAGTTTTACTTTGAAAATGATCGAACTTAAATGAAGTCACTCCTTAAGGTACCTTCACCATAAAGGCTCAGCATTGAAGCCAAGTTAATGAAGAATTGCAGAATTGTAATCTAGACGAGCCCTCGTTGTATTTGGCACTAATCGCATCGGGGAATAAAACAACGCCTACACGGAGTTAAGTTAAATCTAATTCCGTAACAACAAACTTTCAGAGGATTAGCGTTTTTAAAATCTTTTTAAAATCCAGTCGTCTCCATAGCATTTGACCAAGATTTTCAATGGAACTTAAAACACAACTACATATCTGGTTTTAAATTGCGAAAAGTTGTTTTTATTGCCTCAATATTTCCCACATCCATTGTTGGGCCAATTTATGTCCACACAATTACCAAACCATACATTCCTCTAATCCCCCATAGATTTCTCTACACATTCTCAAATTTCTAACAGTGATTCTTTCATGATTGAATTTAACATTCAATACCCCAAACAATTTGTCACACGATTCAATGCAACAAACAATTTTCACTTAACCAGTTTTTGGCGAACATCCACCTACATTCTCCAATTGGGAATTTTCGGATGAAGCCTTAATAATTGCCGACAATAATTAAGGTAATCAAATGGCAGTCTTTTGTGGTTTATGAGCTAACAATGAACTCATCAAAAGCGATGATACAGCGATGCAACGATGCAGCGACAAATGCAATCATCTTAAAATCATTATCTGATCCCCTGCTTGTTAATTGTCAGCAGATGATGCTACTGATGACGATGATTGTTGCTGGTGTTGGTGTCGCTTTTGTTAGTTTTATTGGTGTTGTTGTTGTGTACACAAAACCGCAACACAAATACTATGGCACATTCATACGCGCGTTGCGGCTGTAAAGCTGTCATTGCAAAGCGGTAAATATCCCCCGGGGTTCATTGTCATAAATTATTCATGCAAAGCGAAAAGCAATGAAATGAATTAATTTGAGAAAGTTGTATCGTGACAGAAGAGCGCGCGAACACACACACACACGCCCACCTACACAGTTTTGCATCCAATTTAAAGTCATGCATTAAAGTGGAGAAATTCATTCCAAACTGCTGTTGGTTGTGTTGAGGTATTTGGGAAATTAGATAAATGGAAAAGCCTAAAGGGATTTTGTTAGGCGAACAATTGAGAATGAATTAAATTTTTATTTCTCTTCAATTAAAGGGTTAATTTTAAGGGTTATAGGAAAAGTCATCTCCGATGAAATTTTCTATACGACACTTCATCTCTGATGAACTTTTCTATACGAAAAGTCATCTCCGATGAAGTTTTCTATACAAAAAGTCATCTGCGATGAACTTTTCTATAGGAAAAGTCATCTCCGATGAACTTTTCTATAGGAAAAGTCATCTCCGATGAACTTTTCTATAGGAAAAGTCATCTCCGATGAACTTTTCTATAGGAAAAGTCATCTCCGATGAACTTTTCTATAGGAAAAATTATCTCCGATGAACTTTTCTATACTAAACGTCATCTCCGATGAACTTTTCTATACGAAACGACATCTCCGATGAACTTTTCTATACGAAACGACATCTCCGATGAACTTTTCTATAGGAAAAGTCATCTCCGATGAACTTTTCTATAGGAAAAGTCATCTCCGATGAACTTTTCTATAAGAAAAGTCATCTCCGATGAACTTTTCTATAAGAAAAGTCATCTCCGATGAACTTTTCTATAAGAAAAGTCATCTCCGATGAACTTTTCTATAAGAAAAGTCATCTCCGATGAACTTTTCTATAAGAAAAGTCATCTCCGATGAACTTTTCTATAAGAAAAGTCATCTCCGATGAACTTTTCTATAAGAAAAGTCATCACCGATGAACTTTTCTATAAGAAAAGTCATCTCCGATGAACTTTTCTATAAGAAAAGTCATCTCCGATGAACTTTTCTATAAGAAAAGTCATCTTCGATGAAAATTTCTACACGAAAAGTCATCTCCGATGAAAGTTTCTATACGAAAAGTCATCTCCGATGAAAGTTTCTATACGAAAAGTCATCTCCGATGAACTTTTCTATAAGAAAAGTCATCTCCAATGAACTTTTCTATAAGATATCTCCGATGAACTTTTCTATAGGAAACGTCATCTCCGATGAACTTTTCTATACAAAACGTTATCTTCGATGAACTTTTCTTTACTAAACGTCATCTCCGATGAACTTTTCTATACGAAACGACATCTCCGATGAACTTTTCTATAAGAAAAGTCATCTCCGATGAACTTTTCTATAAGAAAAGTCATCTCCGATTAACTTTTCTATAAGAACAGTCATATCCGATGAACTTTTCTATAAGAAAAGTCATCTCCGATGAGCTTTTCTATAAGAACAGTCATCTCCGATGAACTTTTCTATAAGAACAGTCATCTCCGATGAACTTTTCTATAAGAAAAGTCATCTCCGATGAACTCTTCTATACTAAAAGTCATCTCCGATGAAATTTTCTATACGAAAAGTCATCTCCGATGAACTTTTCTATAAGAAAAGTCATCTCCGATGAACATCTCTATAAGAAAAGTCATCTCTGATGAACTTTTCTATAAGAAAAGTCATCTCCGATGAACTTTTCTATAAGAAAAGTCATCTCCGATGAACTCTTCTATACGAAAAGTCATCTCCGATGAACACTTCTTTTCTATCCGAAAAGTCATCTCCGATGAACTTTTCTATACGAAAAGTCATCTCCGATGAACTTTTCTATACGAAAAGTCATATCCGATGAACTTTTCTATCCGAAAAGTCATCTCCAATGAACTTTTCTATCCGAAAAGTCATCTCCGATGAACTTTTCTATCCGAAAAGTCATCTCCGATGAACTTTTCTATCCGAAAAGTCATCTCCGATGAACTTTTCTATCCGAAAAGTCATCTCCGATGAACTTTTCTATCCGAAAAGTCATCTCCAATGAACTTTTCTATCCGAAAAGTCATCTCCGATGAACTTTTCTATCCGAAAAGTCATCTCCGATGAACTTTTCTATCCGAAAAGTCATCTCCGATGAACTTTTCTATCCGAAAAGTCATCTCCAATGAACTTTTCTATCCGAAAAGTCATCTCCAATGAACTTTTCTATCCGAAAAGTCATCTCCAATGAACTTTTCTATCCGAAAAGTCATCTCCGATGAATTTTCTATCCGAAAAGTCATCTCCGATGAACTTTTCTATCCGAAAAGTCATCTCCGATGAACTTTTCTATCCGAAAAGTCATCTCCGATGAACTTTTCTATCCGAAAAGTCATCTCCGATGAACTTTTCTATCCGAAAAGTCATCTCCGATGAACTTTTCTATCCGAAAAGTCATCTCCGATGAACTTTTCTATCCGAAAAGTCAACTCCGATGAACTTTTCTATACGAAAAGTCATCTCCGATGAACTTTTCTATACGAAAAGTCATCTCCCATGAACTTTTCTATACGAAAAGTCATCTCCGATGAACTTTTATATAGGAAAAATCACCTCTGATGAAGTTTTCTAAAGGAAAATTCATCTCCGATTAACTTTTCTATACGAAAAGTCTTCTCCGATTAACTTTTCTCTACGAAAAGTCATCTCCGTCATCTATACGAAAAGTCATCTCCGATAAACTTTTCTATACGAAAAGTCATCTCCGATGAACTTTTCTATACGAAAAGTCATCTCTGATGAACTTTTCTATACGAAAAGTCATCTCCGATAAACTTTTCCATACGAAAAGTCATCTCCGACGAACTTTTCTATACGAAAAGTCATCTCCGATGAACTTTTCTATACGAAAAGTCATCTCCGATGAACTTTTCTATACGAAAAGTCATCTCCGATGAACTTTTCAGTACGAAAAGTCATCTCCGATGAACTTTTCTGTACGAAAAGTCATCTCCGATGAACTTTTCTGTACGAAAAGTCATCTCCGATGAACTTTTCTATAGGAAAATCATCTCCGATGAATTTTTCTATAGGAAAAGTCATCTCCGATGAATTTTTCTATAGGAAAAGTCATCTCCGATGAACTTTTCTATAGGAAAAGTCATTTCCGATGAACATTTCTATAGGAAAAGTCATTTCCGATGAACTTTTCTATAGGAAAAGTCATCTCCGATGAACTTTTCTATAGGAAAAGTCATCTCCAATGAACTTTTCTATAGGAAAAGTCATCTCCGATGAACTTTTCTATAGGAAAAGTCATCTCCGATGAACTTTTCTATAGGAAAAGTCATCTCCGATGAACTTTTCTATAGGAAAAGTCATCTCCGATGAACTTTTCTATAGGAAAAGTCATCTCCGATGAACTTTTCTATAGGAAAAGTCATCTCCGATGAACTTTTCTATAGGAAAAGTCATCTCCGATGAACTTTTCTATAGGAAAAGTCATCTACGATGAACTTTTCTATAGGAAAAGTAATCTCCGATTAATTTTTCTATAGGAAAAGTCATCTCCGATGAACTTTTCTATAAAAAAAAGGTCATCTCCGACGAATTTTTCTATAGGAAAAGTCATCTCCGATGAACTTTTCTATAGGAAAAGTCATCTCCGGTGAACTTTTCTATAGGAAAATCATCTCCGATGAATTTTTCTATAGGAAAAGTCATCTCCGATGAATTTTTCTATAGGAAAAGTCATTTCCGATGAACTTTTCTATAGGAAAAGTCATTTCCGATGAACATTTCTATAGGAAAAGTCATTTCCGATGAACTTTTCTATAGGAAAAGTCATCTCCGATGAACTTTTCTATAGGAAAAGTCATCTCCGATTAATTTTTCTATAGGAAAAGTCATCTCCGATGAACTTTTCTATAGGAAAAGTCATCTCCGGTGAACTTTTCTATAGGAAAGTCATCTCCGATGAACTTTTCTAAAAGTCATTTCCGATGAACTTTTCTATACGAAAAGTTATCTCCGATGAACTTTTCTATAGGAAAAGTAATCTCCGATTAATTTTTCTATAGGAAAAGTCATCTCCGATGAACTTTTCTATAAAAAAAGGTCATCTCCGACGAATTTTTCTATAGGAAAAGTCATCTCCGATGAACTTTTCTATAGGAAAAGTCATCTCCGGTGAACTTTTCTATAGGAAAGCCATCTCCGATGAACTTTTCTATACGAAAAGTCATCTCCGATGAACTTGTTTATACGAAAAGTCATCTCCGATGAACTTTTCTATACGAAAAGTCATCTCCGATGAACTTTTCTATACGAAAAGTCATCTCCGATGAACTTTTCTATACGAAAAGTCATCTCCGATGAACTTTTCTATACGAAAAGTCATCTCCGATGAACTTTTCTATACGAAAAGTCATCTCCGATGAACTTTTCTATACGAAAAGTCATCTCCGATGAACTTTTCTATACGAAAAGTCATCTCCGATGAACTTTTCTATACGAAAAGTCATCTCCGATGAACTTTTCTATACGAAAAGTCATCTCCGATGAACTTTTCTATCCGAAAAGTCATCTCCGATGAACTTTTCTATAAGAAAAGTCATCTCCGATGAACTTTTCTATAAGAAAAGTCATCTCCGATTAACTTTTCTATAAGAACAGTCATATCCGATGAACTTTTCTATAAGAAAAGTCATCTCCGATTAACTTTTCTATAAGAACAGTCATATCCGATGAACTTTTCTATAAGAAAAGTCATCTCCGATGAACTTTTCTATACGAAACGACATCTCCGATGAACTTTTCTATAAGAAAAGTCATCTCCGATGAACTTTTCTATAAGAAAAGTCATCTCCGATTAACTTTTCTATAAGAACAGTCATATCCGATGAACTTTTCTATAAGAAAAGTCATCTCCGATGAACTTTTCTATAAGAACAGTCATCTCCGATGAACTTTTCTATAAGAACAGTCATCTCCGATGAACTTTTCTATAAGAAAAGTCATCTCCGATGAACTCTTCTATACTAAAAGTCATCTCCGATGAAATTTTCTATACGAAAAGTCATCTCCGATGAACTTTTCTATAAGAAAAGTCATCTCCGATGAACATCTCTATAAGAAAAGTCATCTCTGATGAACTTTTCTATAAGAAAAGTCATCTCCGATGAACTTTTCTATAAGAAAAGTCATCTCCGATGAACTTTTCTATAAGAAAAGTCATCTCCGATGAACTTTTCTATAAGAAAAGTCATCTCCGATGAACTTTTCTATAAGAAAAGTCATCTCCGATGAACTTTTCTATAAGAAAAGTCATCTCCGATGAACTTTTCTATAAGAAAAGTCATCTCCGATGAACTTTTCAATAAGAAAAGTCATCTCCGATGAACTTTTCTATAAGAAAAGTCATCTCCGATGAACTTTTCTATAAGAAAAGTCATCTCCGATGAACTTTTCTATAAGAAAAGTCATCTCCGATGAACTTTTCTATAAGAAAAGTCATCTCCGATGAACTTTTCAATAAGAAAAGTCATCTCCGATGAGCTTTTCTATAAGAAAAGTCATTTCCGATGAACTTTTCTATAAGAAAAATCATCTCCGATGAAATTTTCTATAGGAAAAGTTATCTCCGATGAACTTTTCTATAAGAAAAGTCATCTCCGATGAACTCTTCTATACGAAAAGTCATCTCCGATGAACTCTTCTATACGAAAAGTCATCTCCGATGAACACTTCTTTTCTATCCGAAAAGTCATCTCCGATGAACTTTTCTATACGAAAAGTCATATCCGATGAACTTTTCTATCCGAAAAGTCATCTCCAATGAACTTTTCTATCCGAAAAGTCATCTCCGATGAACTTTTCTATCCGAAAAGTCATCTCCGATGAACTTTTCTATCCGAAAAGTCATCTCCGATGAACTTTTCTATCCGAAAAGTCATCTCCGATGAACTTTTCTATCCGAAAAGTCATCTCCGATGAACTTTTCTATCCGAAAAGTCATCTCCAATGAACTTTTCTATCCGAAAAGTCATCTCCGATGAACTTTTCTATCCGAAAAGTCATCTCCGATGAACTTTTCTATCCGAAAAGTCATCTCCGATGAACTTTTCTATCCGAAAAGTCATCTCCAATGAACTTTTCTATCCGAAAAGTCATCTCCAATGAACTTTTCTATCCGAAAAGTCATCTCCGATGAATTTTCTATCCGAAAAGTCATCTCCGATGAACTTTTCTATCCGAAAAGTCATCTCCGATGAACTTTTCTATCCGAAAAGTCATCTCCGATGAACTTTTCTATCCGAAAAGTCATCTCCGATGAACTTTTCTATCCGAAAAGTCATCTCCGATGAACTTTTCTATCCGAAAAGTCATCTCCGATGAACTTTTCTATCCGAAAAGTCATCTCCGATGAACTTTTCTATCCGAAAAGTCATCTCCGATGAACTTTTCTATCCGAAAAGTCAACTCCGATGAACTTTTCTATACGAAAAGTCATCTCCGATGAACTTTTCTATACGAAAAGTCATCTCCCATGAACTTTTCTATACGAAAAGTCATCTCCGATGAACTTTTATATAGGAAAAATCACCTCTGATGAAGTTTTCTAAAGGAAAATTCATCTCCGATTAACTTTTCTATACGAAAAGTCTTCTCCGATTAACTTTTCTCTACGAAAAGTCATCTCCGTCATCTATACGAAAAGTCATCTCCAATGAACTTTTCTATCCGAAAAGTCATCTCCGATGAATTTTCTATCCGAAAAGTCATCTCCGATGAACTTTTCTATCCGAAAAGTCATCTCCGATGAACTTTTCTATCCGAAAAGTCATCTCCGATGAACTTTTCTATCCGAAAAGTCATCTCCGATGAACTTTTCTATCCGAAAAGTCATCTCCGATGAACTTTTCTATCCGAAAAGTCATCTCCGATGAACTTTTCTATCCGAAAAGTCATCTCCGATGAACTTTTCTATCCGAAAATTCATCTCTGATGAACTTTTCTATACGAAAAGTCATCTCCGATAAACTTTTCCATACGAAAAGTCATCTCCGACGAACTTTTCTATACGAAAAGTCATCTCCGATGAACTTTTCTATACGAAAAGTCATCTCCGATGAACTTTTCTATACGAAAAGTCATCTCCGATGAACTTTTCTATACGAAAAGTCATCTCTGATGAACTTTTCAGTACGACAAGTCATCTCCGATGAACTTTTCTGTACGAAAAGTCATCTCCGATGAACTTTTCTATAGGAAAATCATCTCCGATGAATTTTTCTATAGGAAAAGTCATCTCCGATGAATTTTTCTATAGGAAAAGTCATCTCCGATGAACTTTTCTATAGGAAAAGTCATTTCCGATGAACATTTCTATAGGAAAAGTCATTTCCGATGAACTTTTCTATAGGAAAAGTCATCTCCGATGAACTTTTCTATAGGAAAAGTCATCTCCGATGAACTTTTCTATAGGAAAAGTCATCTCCGATGAACTTTTCTATAGGAAAAGTCATCTCCGATGAACTTTTCTATAGGAAAAGTCATCTCCGATGAACTTTTCTATAGGAAAAGTCATCTCCGATGAACTTTTCTATAGGAAAAGTCATCTCCGATGAACTTTTCTATAGGAAAAGTCATCTCCGATGAACTTTTATATAGGAAAAATCACCTCTGATGAAGTTTTCTAAAGGAAAATCATCTCCGATTAACTTTTCTATACGAAAAGTCAACTCCGATGAACTTTTCTATACGAAAAGTCATCTCCGATGAACTTTTCTATACGAAAAGTCATCTCCCATGAACTTTTTCTATACGAAAAGTCATCTCCGATGAACTTTTCTATCCGAAAAGTCAACTCCGATGAACTTTTCTATACGAAAAGTCATCTCCGATGAACTTTTCTATACGAAAAGTCATCTCCCATGAACTTTTCTATACGAAAAGTCATCTCCGATGAACTTTTATATAGGAAAAATCACCTCTGATGAAGTTTTCTAAAGGAAAATTCATCTCCGATTAACTTTTCTATACGAAAAGTCTTCTCCGATTAACTTTTCTCTACGAAAAGTCATCCTCGTCCATCTATACGAAAAGTCATCTCCGATAAACTTTTCTATACGAAAAGTCATCTCCGATGAACTTTTCTATACGAAAAGTCATCTCTGATGAACTTTTCTATACGAAAAGTCATCTCCGATAAACTTTTCCATACGAAAAGTCATCTCCGACGAACTTTTCTATACGAAAAGTCATCTCCGATGAACTTTTCTATACGAAAAGTCATCTCCGATGAACTTTTCTATACGAAAAGTCATCTCCGATGAACTTTTCTATACGAAAAGTCATCTCTGATGAACTTTTCAGTACGAAAAGTCATCTCCGATGAACTTTTCTGTACGAAAAGTCTTCTCCGATGAACTTTTCTATAGGAAAATCATCTCCGATGAATTTTTCTATAGGAAAAGTCATCTCCGATGAATTTTTCTATAGGAAAAGTCATCTCCGATGAACTTTTCTATAGGAAAGTCATTTCCGATGAACATTTCTATAGGAAAAGTCATTTCCGATGAACTTTTCTATAGGAAAAGTCATCTCCGATGAACTTTTCTATAGGAAAAGTCATCTCCGATGAACTTTTCTATAGGAAAAGTCATCTCCGATGAACTTTTCTATAGGAAAAGTCATCTCCGATGAACTTTTCTATAGGAAAAGTCATCTCCGATGAACTTTTCTATAGGAAAAGTCATCTCCGATGAACTTTTCTATAGGAAAAGTCATCTCCGATGAACTTTTCTATAGGAAAAGTCATCTCCGATGATCTTTTCTATAGGAAAAGTCATCTCCGATGAACTTTTCTATAGGAAAAGTCATCTACGATGAACTTTTCTATAGGAAAAGTAATCTCCGATTAATTTTTCTATAGGAAAAGTCATCTCCGATGAACTTTTCTATAGGAAAAGTCATCTCCGGTGAACTTTTCTATAGGAAAATCATCTCCGATGAATTTTTCTATAGGAAAAGTCATCTCCGATGAATTTTTCTATAGGAAAAGTCATCTCCGATGAACTTTTCTATAGGAAAAGTCATTTCCGATGAACATTTCTATAGGAAAAGTCATTTCCGATGAACTTTTCTATAGGAAAAGTCATCTCCGATTAATTTTTCTATAGGAAAAGTCATCTCCGATGAACTTTTCTATAGGAAAAGTCATCTCCGGTGAACTTTTCTATAGGAAAGTCATCTCCGATGAACTTTTCTAAAAGTCATTTCCGATGAACTTTTCTATACGAAAAGTTATCTCCGATGAACTTTTCTATAGGAAAAGTAATCTCCGATTAATTTTTCTATAGGAAAAGTCATCTCCGATGAACTTTTCTATAAAAAAAGGTCATCTCCGACGAATTTTTCTATAGGAAAAGTCATCTCCGATGAACTTTTCTATAGGAAAAGTCATCTCCGGTGAACTTTTCTATAGGAAAGCCATCTCCGATGAACTTTTCTATACGAAAAGTCATCTCCGATGAACTTGTTTATACGAAAAGTCATCTCCGATGAACTTTTCTATACGAAAAGTCATCTCTGATGAACTTTTCTATACGAAAAGTCATCTCCGATGAACTTTTCTATACGAAAAGTCATCTCCGATGAACTTTTCTATACGAAAAGTCATCTCCGATGAACTTTTCTATAGGAAAAGTCATCTCCGATGAACTTTTCTATAGGAAAAGTCATCTCCGATGAACTTTTCTATAGGAAAAGTCATCTCCGATGAACTTTTCTATAGGAAAAGTCATCTCCGATGAACTTTTCTATAGGAAAAGTCATCTCCGATGAACTTTTCTATAGGAAAAGTCATCTCCGATGAACTTTTCTATAGGAAAAGTCATCTCCGATGAACTTTTCTATAGGAAAAGTCATCTCCGATGAACTTTTCTATAGGAAAAGTCATCTCCGATGAACTTTTATATAGGAAAAATCACCTCTGATGAAGTTTTCTAAAGGAAAATTCATCTCCGATTAACTTTTCTATACGAAAAGTCAACTCCGATGAACTTTTCTATACGAAAAGTCATCTCCGATGAACTTTTCTATACGAAAAGTCATCTCCCATGAACTTTTCTATACGAAAAGTCATCTCCGATGAACTTTTCTATCCGAAAAGTCAACTCCGATGAACTTTTCTATACGAAAAGTCATCTCCGATGTACTTTTCTATACGAAAAGTCATCTCCCATGAACTTTTCTATACGAAAAGTCATCTCCGATGAACTTTTATATAGGAAAAATCACCTCTGATGAAGTTTTCTAAAGGAAAATTCATCTCCGATTAACTTTTCTATACGAAAAGTCTTCTCCGATTAACTTTTCTCTACGAAAAGTCATCTCCGTCATCTATACGAAAAGTCATCTCCGATAAACTTTTCTATACGAAAAGTCATCTCCGATGAACTTTTCTATACGAAAAGTCATCTCTGATGAACTTTTCTATACGAAAAGTCATCTCCGATAAACTTTTCCATACGAAAAGTCATCTCCGACGAACTTTTCTATACGAAAAGTCATCTCCGATGAACTTTTCTATACGAAAAGTCATCTCCGATGAACTTTTCTATACGAAAAGTCATCTCCGATGAACTTTTCTATACGAAAAGTCATCTCTGATGAACTTTTCAGTACGAAAAGTCATCTCCGATGAACTTTTCTGTACGAAAAGTCATCTCCGATGAACTTTTCTATAGGAAAATCATCTCCGATGAATTTTTCTATAGGAAAAGTCATCTCCGATGAATTTTTCTATAGGAAAAGTCATCTCCGATGAACTTTTCTATAGGAAAAGTCATTTCCGATGAACATTTCTATAGGAAAAGTCATTTCCGATGAACTTTTCTATAGGAAAAGTCATCTCCGATGAACTTTTCTATAGGAAAAGTCATCTCCGATGAACTTTTCTATAGGAAAAGTCATCTCCGATGAACTTTTCTATAGGAAAAGTCATCTCCGATGAACTTTTCTATAGGAAAAGTCATCTCCGATGAACTTTTCTATAGGAAAAGTCATCTCCGATGAACTTTTCTATAGGAAAAGTCATCTCCGATGAACTTTTCTATAGGAAAAGTCATCTCCGATGAACTTTTCTATAGGAAAAGTCATCTCCGATGAACTTTTCTATAGGAAAAGTCATCTCCGATGAACTTTTCTATAGGAAAAGTCATCTCCGATGAACTTTTCTATAGGAAAAGTCATCTCCGATGATCTTTTCTATAGGAAAAGTCATCTCCGATGAACTTTTCTATAGGAAAAGTCATCTACGATGAACTTTTCTATAGGAAAAGTAATCTCCGATTAATTTTTCTATAGGAAAAGTCATCTCCGATGAACTTTTCTATAAAAAAAGGTCATCTCCGACGAATTTTTCTATAGGAAAAGTCATCTCCGATGAACTTTTCTATAGGAAAAGTCATCTCCGGTGAACTTTTCTATAGGAAAATCATCTCCGATGAATTTTTCTATAGGAAAAGTCATCTCCGATGAATTTTTCTATAGGAAAAGTCATCTCCGATGAACTTTTCTATAGGAAAAGTCATTTCCGATGAACATTTCTATAGGAAAAGTCATTTCCGATGAACTTTTCTATAGGAAAAGTCATCTCCGATGAACTTTTCTATAGGAAAAGTCATCTCCGATTAA
Organism: Musca autumnalis; assembly: GCF_047663935.1. NCBI lineage: Eukaryota > Metazoa > Arthropoda > Insecta > Diptera > Muscidae > Musca > Musca autumnalis. Next base: position 181,881,206 of record NW_027412088.1, read on the forward strand.
TTTTTCTATAGGAAAAGTCATCTCCGATGAACTTTTCTATAGGAAAAGTCATCTCCGGTGAACTTTTCTATAGGAAAGTCATCTCCGATGAACTTTTCTAAAAGTCATTTCCGATGAACTTTTCTATACGAAAAGTTATCTCCGATGAACTTTTCTATAGGAAAAGTAATCTCCGATTAATTTTTCTATAGGAAAAGTCATCTCCGATGAACTTTTCTATAAAAAAAGGTCATCTCCGACGAATTTTTCTATAGGAAAAGTCATCTCCGATGAACTTTTCTATAGGAAAAGTCATCTCCGGTGAACTTTTCTATAGGAAAGCCATCTCCGATGAACTTTTCTATACGAAAAGTCATCTCCGATGAACTTGTTTATACGAAAAGTCATCTCCGATGAACTTTTCTATACGAAAAGTCATCTCCGATGAACTTTTCTATACGAAAAGTCATCTCCGATGAACTTTTCTATACGAAAAGTCATCTCCGATGAACTTTTCTATACGAAAAGTCATCTCCGATGAACTTTTCTATACGAAAAGTCATCTCCGATGAACTTTTCTATACGAAAAGTCATCTCCGATGAACTTTTCTATAGGAAAAGTCATCTCCGGTGAACTTTTCTATAGGAAAGTCATCTCCGATGAACTTTTCTAAAAGTCATTTCCGATGAACTTTTCTATACGAAAAGTTATCTCCGATGAACTTTTCTATAGGAAAAGTAATCTCCGATTAATTTTTCTATAGGAAAAGTCATCTCCGATGAACTTTTCTATAAAAAAAGGTCATCTCCGACGAATTTTTCTATAGGAAAAGTCATCTCCGATGAACTTTTCTATAGGAAAAGTCATCTCCGGTGAACTTTTCTATAGGAAAGTCATCTCCGATGAACTTTTCTATACGAAAAGTCATCTCCGATGAACTTGTTTATACGAAAAGTCATCTCCGATGAACTTTTCTATACGAAAAGTCATCTCCGATGAACTTGTTTATACGAAAAGTCATCTCCGATGAACTTTTCTATACGAAAAGTCATCTCCGATGAACTTGTTTATACGAAAAGTCATCTCCGATGAACTTTTCTATACGAAAAGTCATCTCCGATGAACTTTTCTATACGAAAAGTCATCTCCGATGAACTTTTCTATACGAAAAGTCATCTCCGATGAACTTTTCTATACGAAAAGTCATCTCCGATGAACTTTTCTATACGAAAAGTCATCTCCGATGAACTTTTCTATACGAAAAGTCATCTCCGATGAACTTTTCTATACGAAAAGTCATCTCCGATGAACTTTTCTATACGAAAAGTCATCTCCGATGAACTTTTCTATACGAAAAGTCATCTCCGATGAACTTTTCTATACGAAAAGTCATCTCCGATGAACTTTTCTATACGAAAAGTCATCTCCGATGAACTTTTCTATACGAAAAGTCATCTCCGATGAACTTTTCTATACGAAAAGTCATCTCCGATGAACTTTTCTATACGAAAAATGATCTCTGATGAACGTTTCTATACGAAAATTTCACTCCATGGATGTCCTCATGTAAAACCATATGAATATTCCATAAAATCCCCCATATTTATCGCATGTATATGACATTAGGGTGGGAAATCATACTGTGTTTTGACACAACGCAACTGTGTATTTGATATCTGAGTTCTCTTTTCCTTGTCATGTAATTTTTAATGGATGGTTGTCATGTTGCGTGTTTAAAACAATTGTAAAAAATCAATTTTAACTTTAGGCATTTAAAATGTTTGTTATAAATCGCTAAGTAATTCATGCGGAATTACTTCGGGCTCTTCCGAAACGTGGATAACAAAGGCAATCAAATAATAATAACTGCATTAAAAAAGGAACAAGAACTCTACCTCTTGATAAGACACAGAACTTTGATAGACAATTGAATTGATGTAATTGGTTACAAATTGTAAGAGATATGGCGGGAGAGGGTAATGGGATACGGCTGATTTTCAACAAATCAAGAAAATACATTAAATTTTCAGTCGTAAATAGTCTTCAATGTTAACATTTCTCCTTTCGAAAATATTTTAAATATTCCTTTTTTAATTTAACATTCTCATTTAAGTAAACCTCTTCAGCGTCGCTCTTTCGTTCGTTTAGACATTGCTTCTTATTAAATTTTAAATGATGTTTTGTTGTTGAGTGAATTTTATGCTTGACATAGATTCAAATTGGTTTTAATTAATTTTACAAGAATTATTTTGCCAATAACAATTGCTCCTTCGGGGGAGAAATTTCATAAAATTTACAAAGTCTGTAATCACAAAGAGGTTCAGTAAACAAGTTTATGACTGTTTGAAGCTTTTCTGTTGATTAAAGTATTGGAAAGAAATTTAAATTTGTATTTACAAACTTAAAATTAAGGAAAAAAGAAAAATTTCTTTACGTTGATCATCAAAACTGCTCTTAAGCAGAGGGAGATGAAGATGTGGACCGAGTCGTGTTTTGGACACTCTACTATCCTTCACAGAGAAGGTTGTCTGGAGTCTGTGGAGATCTGTGATTACCCTTGATTCTAACTAGAAATGGCTGGACCCATGGAAGACCACTTCCACTGTGAGGACCTCCATGTCGAGTGATTATATTAAATCAATCAGATCTGTATTAAATATAAAAATATTTTTTTCAAGGCCCCAAAGACCTCCAAGTGTGGGTTATTAAAAATATTTTTTTAAGGACCAAAAGACCTCCAAGAGTGGATAAATAAAAATATTTTTGTCAAGGACCCAGACACCTCCAACCGGGTATTCTTAATAATTTTTTTTTTCAAGGACCCAAAGTCCTCCAAGCGTGGATTACTAAAAATATTTTTTTTTTTTCAAGGACCCAAAAACATTCAAGCGTGAATTGATAAAAATATTTTTTTCAAGGACCAAAAGACCTCCACGCGTGGATTTTTAAAAATATTTTTTTCAAAGACCCAAAGACCAAAAGACCAAAAACCTTTAAGCGTGGATTTATAAAAATATTTTTTTCAAAGACCCAAAGACCAAAAGACCAAAGACCTTTAAGCGTGGATTTATAAAAATATTTTTTTTTCAAAGACCCAAAGACCATTAAGCGTGGATTTATAAAAATATTTTTTTTTTTCAAAGACCCAAAGACCTTTAAGCTTGGATTTATAAAAATATTTTTCTCAAAGACCCAAAGACCTTTAAGCGTGGATTTATAAAAATATTTTTCTCAAAGACCCAAAGACCTTTAAGCGTGGATTTATAAAAATATTTTTCTCAAAGACCCAAAGACCTTTAAGCGTGGATTTATAAAAATATTTTTCTCAAAGACCCAAAAACCTTTAAGCGTGGATTTATAAAAATATTTTTCTCAAAGACCTTTAAGCGTGGATTTATAAAAATATTTTTTTCAAAGACCCAAAGACCTTTAAGCGTGGATTTATAAAAATATTTTTTTCAAAGACCCAAAGACCTTTAAACGTGGATTTATAAAAATATTTTTTTCAAAGACCCAAAGACCTTTAAGCGTGGATTTATAAAAATATTTTTTTCAAAGACCCAAAGACCTTTAAGCGTGGATTTATAAAAATATTTTTTTCAAAGACCCAAAGACCTTTAAGCGTGGATTTATAAAAATATTTTTTTCAAACACCCAAAGACCTTTAAGCGTGGATTTATAAAAATATTTTTTTCAAACACCCAAAGACCTTTAAGCGTGGATTTATAAAAATATTTTTTTCAAACACCCAAAGACCTTTAAGCGTGGATTTATAAAAATATTTTTTTCAAACACCCAAAGACCTTTAAGCGTGGATTTATAAAAATATTTTTTTCAAAGACCCAAAGACCTTTAAGCGTGGATTTATAAAAATATTTTTTTCAAAGACCCAAAGACCTTTAAGCGTGGATTTATAAAAATATTTTTTTCAAACACCCAAAGACCTTTAAGCGTGGATTTATAAAAATATTTTTTTCAAACACCCAAAGACCTTTAAGCGTGGATTTATAAAAATATTTTTTTCAAACACCCAAAGACCTTTAAGCGTGGATTTATAAAAATATTTTTTTCAAACACCCAAAGACCTTTAAGCGTGGATTTATAAAAATATTTTTTTCAAACACCCAAAGACCTTTAAGCGTGGATTTATAAAAATATTTTTTTCAAACACCCAAAGACCTTTAAGCGTGGATTTATAAAAATATTTTTTTCAAACACCCAAAGACCTTTAAGCGTGGATTTATAAAAATATTTTTTTCAAACACCCAAAGACCTTTAAGCGTGGATTTATAAAAATATTTTTTTCAAACACCCAAAGACCTTTAAGCGTGGATTTATAAAAATATTTTTTTCAAAGACCCAAAGACCTTTAAGCGTGGATTTATAAAAATATTTTTTTCAAAGACCCAAAGAGCGTTTTGGATTTATAAAAATATTTTTCTCAAAGACCCAAAGACCTTTAAGCGTGGATTTATAAAAATATTTTTCTCAAAGACCCAAAGACCTTTAAGCGTGGATTTATAAAAATATTTTTCTCAAAGACCCAAAGACCTTTAAGCGTGGATTTATAAAAATATTTTTTTCAAAGACCCAAAGACCTTTAAGCGTGGATTTATAAAAATATTTTTTTCAAAGACCCAAAGAGCGTTTTGGATTTATAAAAATATTTTTTTCAAGGACCCAAAGACCTTTAAGCGTGGATTTATAAAAATATTTTTTTCAAGGACCCAAAGACCTTTAAGCGTGGATTTATAAAAATATTTTTTTCAAGGACCCAAAGACCTTTAAGCGTGGATTTATAAAAATATTTTTTTCAAGGACCCAAAGACCTTTAAGCGTGGATTTATAAAAATATTTTTCTCAAAGACCCACAGACCTTTAAGCGTGGATTTATAAAAATATTTTTCTCAAAGACCCAAATACCTTTAAGCGTTGATTTATAAAAATATTTTTCTCAAAGACCCAAAGACCTTTAAGCGTGGATTTATAAAAATATTTTTCTCAAAGACCCACAGACCTTTAAGCGTGAATTTATAAAAATATTTTTCTCAAAGACCCACAGACCTTTAAGCGTGGATTTATAAAAATATTTTTCTCAAAGACCCACAGACCTTTAAGCGTGGATTTATAAAAATATTTTTCTCAAAGACCCACAGACCTTTAAGCGTGGATTTATAAAAATATTTTTCTCAAAGACCCACAGACCTTTAAGCGTGGATTTATAAAAATATTTTTCTCAAAGACCCACAGACCTTTAAGCGTGGATTTATAAAAATATTTTTTTCAAGGACCCAAAGACCTTTAAGCGTGGATTTATAAAAATATTTTTTTCAAGGACCCAAAGACCTTTAAGCGTGGATTTATAAAAATATTTTTTTCAAGGACCCAAAGACCTTTAAGCGTGGATTTATAAAAATATTTTTTTCAAGGACCCAAAGACCTTTAAGCGTGGATTTATAAAAATATTTTTTTCAAGGACCCAAAGACCTTTAAGCGTGGATTTATAAAAATATTTTTTTCAAGGACCCAAAGACCTTTAAGCGTGGATTTATAAAAATATTTTTTTCAAGGACCCAAAGACCTTTAAGCGTGGATTTATAAAAATATTTTTTTCAAGGACCCAAAGACCTTTAAGCGTGGATTTATAAAAATATTTTTTTCAAGGACTCAAAGACCTTTAAGCGTGGATTTATAAAAATATTTTTTTCAAGGACTCAAAGACCTTTAAGTGTGTATTTTTTTTTATTATAGAACATAGTATGAGTGTCCAAAATATAAACAGGTTAACGATACCTTTATTATCCACCTCCCTCTTCCCTTCATTTTCAACTTGCCCCTACAACAGCCTCTTACCACCTTCATCCCTACACACTCACACATCCCATTTAACTAATTACCTATTGCTAATCAAATATTTAAATTAACAATAAGCAAACGCTGAAATAGACAAGCAATAATCATTAAAGCATATCAAAAATTGAATAGTGGAACATTGATACAACTGAAGGCTATTTGTTAATGAGAGTGCAAGTTTCGTAGTTGCGGATTGGTGTGTGTGTGTGCGCGAGGGCGTTTACTAATGTATGTGTGTATTTGAACTATGTGAGTAAATATAGCTATAAATTTTAGTGGTCTAAACATTAGCGTTATTTGTTTGTTTATCATTTAATTAAATTGATTAATGCACCCACCCACGCACACATCTCCACCAATAAAACAAACGACCACTGAATGCCTCTGCAAGCCTGTAAAAGTTGGCAAATAGGTTTTTAGGGGGGAGAACATTATTGATATTTTGATACTTAAAGATATAAATGGTAAATAGATTATAATTAGAATACTTTGTGTTTGAGTTTTGGTATTTGGTAAACCTTTCAAGTGGATTGCTCAAGCATTGCTATAGGAAGTTTGCAAAATACAATGTGGTCTAAGGGTCACGAGAAGCTTCAAATAGAAAACTAAAGTGGAGAATGAGTTCGTAGGTATTTTAGGCGTTTGTGGCCCAGGTATCCCAAACATACATCCATGTATTTTCCATATATTGGAATATGTGCCTTAACTTAATATGAAAGAGTAACCCATATTAAACGTGGATGGTACGTAGGGGATTGAAGATACCAAGCAACGGTCCTGACCGGCTTTAACATGGCAAGTCCCAGGATTTATTTTGGTCCCTCTTTCATCTCAAGTGGATACTGATCTCCCCATGGTGTCACCTGGGGAGCTGCCTTTAACAACCGTTATAGGTAGTGAGATAACATGTGCCGCGCGTTTACCCATAAGAACGTTAAAACATGTTTGGCCGTCGGTTTAGTAATCCTCCCTTAGAAAAAGCAGCCTACTATGAAAGAAAAACAAAAAAGAAAAACAATCCCCTCTAAAGTTGGCTAACCCGCAAACGTTTTAGGTACCATGATCTGCGAATCTGCACCTGGTATGTTCGCACTCTTTATAGAGAAGGTGCAGTTAACGCGCTGGCAGATGTATTTGAAGGCCGACATTACTGCCATACAGGAAATAAGATGGATTAGGAAAAGCGTCATAGCAGCACCTAAACGTGACGCCCTGTATTAGAGCATAAGTTTGGTTGCGGATTTGTAGTTGGTCGGAGGTTAAACCATCTGGTCTCCAACTGCATCACAGTGAATGAAAGACTTGCTACCATGTTGATAAAAGTAAAATTTTTCAATTTAGCTTTATCTGCGCTCATGCTCCAACTAAAGACAAGAACGAACACCAAAGATATATTCTACGAGCGTTTAGAAGAATCATACGACCGTTGTCCTGACCATGGCATTAAAATTATTCTAGGCGATTTTAATGCCAAAATTGGAAAAGAGAATATCTTTGGCCCAACAGTCGGAAAATCAGTCTCCACCGTGAAAGATCTGACAACGGTATGAGGCTAATAGGCTTTGCAGTGCAAAAAACGTGGTAGTTAGCAGCATCAGATTTAAGCATCTCGACATTCATAGGGGCACTTGGCTGTCTCCGGATCAGAAAACAAGAAAACAAATTGATCACGTTGTGATAGATGGGAGAAATTCATCGAGCGTGTTGGATGTACGTTCGTTCCGAGGAGAAACCATAGACTCGGACCCCCACCTTGTTGCAGCAAAGGTACGTACCCGGTTAAACGTAGCGAATAAAGTACGAACAGACACAACACGGAAGTTAGACATCGGTAAGCAGCAATCACAACAAATAGCCACAGCATATTCCACTCCACTTGCCCAATTGCTTAATCAAAGCACGACTCGTCCCATAGTCCATACTTAAATCTCTGGTATTCCACCTCCACCAAGGAATCCATGGTATGACCAGGAGTGTCGTGCTGCTACCGAAGATAAAAATGCGACATATAGGGCTACTCTACAATCAGTAGCAACGTGTAGCGCACGAGAGAGGTAACGGGAGAAAAGGAGAGAGGAGAAACGTCTTTTCCGCAGGAAAAAGAGAGAGATGGAAAAGCGGGAGTGTGAAAAAATCGAGATGTACAAGAACCAAAATGAAGTCCGAAAGTTCTACCAAAGAGTGAAACATCAAACTGATGGCTTTGGTACAGGTACATCCTCCTGTAGAGACCAGGTAACTGTTACAGATAGTGTGCTCAGGATATGGAAAGACCATTTTTCCAAACTGTTGGTATCCAAGAGTTGTTATCCAGATACAATCCCATAAAATGGTATTGAATGTATACCGCCCAGCCAAAATGAGGTAAGTCAGCAATAAACCGGCTAAAGAATAATAAACTGGAACTGGAAGGCCAAGGCCTCGATGGAGCAAACAAGTGGAAAAAGAGATGGAAAGATGCGATATTCCAAAAAGCGAAGCAACACACAGAGAGAATTGGAGATATTTTCTTAGTTCGGCTTATGGAACAAATGTTCTGCAATGGGTCAGCTAAGTAAGTAAGTACCATGCTAATGCCGATCTGATCCATTCCATATATCATACTCAAGAAAATATCATTTATTCTAAGTAGCGAAACTATATTTTTCCTGGTGGAGTTAAACTTTAATCGCATTTGTTTTTTTCTCCAGTTAACAATAAAATTAATATATTTATGCTGCACAATTATGCCGAGCAGCAGACACTTTACATACATATTTTCTTCTCCGATAACCTTTGGGAGTTTCCTTTCTTGTTTAATGTAAATCATTTTAAATTCCACACTTTTTGCTGTGGGCATTGAGACACAGCAATGGCCTTCAGTGAAGATTCCATAAAAAAACAACCACACCAACAAACCCTGAAACTCTGAAACAACAAAACGAAACACATGAAATATTCAACAACAACATGGTTGGGACTTAAAACTGAAGTCATGCGTAAATGAAGAATAAGCCATCAAGGGATGGATGCTGACGATATTTGTCCGTAAAAGAGGAAAAGCTTTTAACTTGATTACACCTATGTGTATAACCAAAACACAATAAAAACACACACACAGCCATGCACACAACAAGGAAATGCAACAACAAGTTAAAGAATTCATATGACCGTAGCGTATGCAAATATCAGACTTCCAAATTTGATCCATTTTTTGCTTCACATCGTGTTTTTTCTGCTTTCCTTTCGCCATCAATTAAATTTTGTTAAGATTTTTCTTCTTTTATTCTTTCTTTCATTCTTCCACCTGAATGAAACACATTTTTATTCAAAAGATAAATTTGATAACATTAAATTTTTTCTTTTAGCAGTAGATTTTCTCGATGGGTTTCATTTAATGGCTTTGAATATTTCGTGGAAAGGAAACTATGCTCAAAGGGTTGTTGGTGAATGGGAGATGATAAAATGTTGAATCCATTAAAGACATGCATTGCAAATTGGATATATAGAGGGCAGATAATAAAGAATTATAAGTTAAAGTAAAAGCTTTTAAAAATATTTTTACGGAATTAGTGTTTAACGTAGTACCGTGTAGACGTTGTTTTATTTCCTTAATTGTACCAAATAAAACGAGGCTTCGTTTTAGTTTACGATCCTACAATGCAAACCGCGACTTTAAACCGTCAGTGTAAGCTTAGTAAAGAGTAATCTGAATAGAGTTAAGCTGTGTGCTTACAAAATATAAGCTTTGTACTTACAAGGCAAATATAGTAGTCCTGCGTGTATAACGGCTACTATATTTGTCTACTAAGCACAAAGCGTAAGAACACAGCTTAACTCTATTCAGATTAATCTTTACTAAGCTTACACAGACGGTTTAAAGTCGCGGTTTGTATTCCAACTTACTCGCCCAGCTGCTATTCTCCTGCTGATGCGTTGACTGTTCAAGCATCCTTCATCTAGAAGGCTCTTCAATGTTCAAACGAGATCCAGATGATGGGGCAGAGGAATAATGACGTCACAATGTAAACTACAAAAACCACTTAGTCTTCTATGAGAGGATTACTTGGTCTTTTATGGGAAGACTACTTGGTCTTCTACAAGAAGACCATTTGGTCTTCTATAGGAACACAACATAGTGTTCTTTGGGAGGACCAATTGGTCTTCTTTGGTAAGACCACATGGTTTTGTTCGGCGAGACTACATGTTTTTCTACAGAAAGACCAGGAGGTATTATATGGGAAATTCCCGTAGAAGATCAATTGGCTTCTCTCTGAAGACCACTTGGTCTTCTCTCTGAAAATCACTTGGACTTCTATAAGAAAACTAATTGGCATTCTATAAGAAGTCTACTTCGTCTTCTATGGTATATAGAATACCACATTGTATTTTATAGGAAGGCCATATGGAAGTCTGTGGGAAAACCACTTGGACTTCTGTGGGAAGACCACTTGGTCTTCTATAGGAAGACCAGTTGATCTTCTATAGGAAGACCAACTGGAATTCTATAGGAAAACCCCTTGGTTTTCTATAGGAAAATCATTGGGTCTTCTGTAGAAGAAAATTTGGTCCTCAAGAGGAAGGCAACCTGGTCTTCTATAGGAAATCCACTTGTTCTTCTATAAGAGATAAACTTGGCCTTCTATAGCAGGGACACTTGGTATTTTATAGGAAGAAAAGTTGGTCTTCTATAAGAAGACCACTTGGTCTCCATCGGGAAGACAACTTTCCTATAGTAGATCATATGAAGAAAACCTGATCTACTATAGGAAGACCACATGATCTTCTTTAAGAAGACACCTTGGTCTTCTATAGGAAGAAAAGCTGTTCTTCTATATGAAGACCAATTGGTCTACTATAGGAAGAAAACTTGGTCTTTTGTAGGAAAACCACATGGTCTTCTATGGCAAGTCAAAGAGGTCTTCAATGGGGAAAACCTCTTGGCTTTAATAGGAAAACGTCTTTGTCTTCAATAGGAAAACAATTTGGTCTTCAATAAGAAGACCACTTGGTCCTCCATAGAAAGAAAGGTCGTCAACAGAAAGACAACTTTGTCTCTAATAAGAGGAACGCTTGATCTTCTATCGGAAGCCAACATGGTCGTCTATAAGAAGACAACGTGGTCCTTTAAAGGAAGACCACCTGGTATTCTATGGGAAGTTGAAGAGGTATTCTACGGAAAGAAACTTGGTCATCTATTCGAAGTCCGCTTGGTTTTCTATAAGTAGACGACTTTGTTATCTTCAGGAAGACCAATTGGTCTTCTTTGGGAAGACCACTTGGTCTTCTATGGGAAGACAACTTGGTTTTCTTTTGGAACACCACTTGGTCTACCATGGAAAAACCACTTGATGTTCAATAGGAAGAATATTCGTCTTCCATGGAAAGACCTATTTTTTCCTATGGTAAGGTAATATGGTGTTCAATGGAATGACCATTTAGTCTTCTATGGGAAAGCCACTTGATGTTTTATAATAAAACCACTTGCTCTTCTTTGGGAACACAACTTGGTCTTCTATAAAAAGACAACTTTGTCTTCTATAAAAAGACTATTTGGTCTGTTTTGAGAAGACCATGTATTCTCATTGGTAAGTACATGTGGTCTTTTATGGGAAGACCACATGGTCTTCTATGGGAACACCATTTGGTCTTCTGTGGTCTTCTATGAAAGGACCACCTAGAAATCTATAGGGAAACCTCTTTGTCTTCTATTGAAAGACCATTAAGTCTTCTAAGGGATGCCTTTATGAGAAGATCACATGGTCTACAAGAGGAATACTTCTTGGCCTTTTAATACACTCAGCCTTTAGGCTAGAAAGGGTATACACACTTTGATACGACCAATAAGGTGCCTCATCTAAATAACGTTTTTAGACCCCAAGAATGTTTGGACGAAATTCGTTTCAGACAATTTCGAGTCTATTTAGCAATGTCCGTCCGTCTGTCTCTTTATCTGGCTGGTGCGCACGATTACTCTCGAACGGATCAACCGATTCGAACCAAATTTTGGGTATAGTAATATTTTTTTCCAAACTAAGTTTAAGTTCGGAGATGGGCCATATCGGTCCACTCCTTCTCGTACCTCCCCCAAAAAAATCGAAATTTTCTGTAAAATGGTGTGAACGATAACTCTCGAAGGGAGCGATCGATTTAAACCAAACTTTGCACATCGCACAGAGGGGAAATATGTGTTAAAAGTTGATCAAAAGCCCTAGAAAGCTCATTTACAGTCGGATTGATGTAAAATTTTGCACAAAGCATATCTTCTGTACATGGATTAATCCTATAGAAAATAATGAAAATCGGTCCAGATTTGGATGCAGCTTCCATATATATTCGCTTCTGATATGAGATAAAAATTCACCAAAATCACTGAAATTTGACACATGCAACCTGAACTAGCCTAAAAAAACATTGAGTCAATTTTCAAACAAATCGGTACAGATGTATATATAGTCCCATATACATATATTTCATTCCAAATTTTATTTTTTGAAACTTCCTTAAATTAAATTTTTCTCAATTCACATGAGAAAAGCCGCGAATGTTTCTGAATAATGCAAACATATTTGATAGGTGTTGGTTTAGTCAGACAAATAAGAGCCCCGGTTATAAGGCGGAACAAAATTTAGTGTGAGTAAACCTTGCAATTGCATAAAAAATATTTCCTATTTTAGTTAAGAAAAATTAGATTTTTTCGGAATGGCGCAAATATGCGCAATTTTTTATGATTGAATCTGATATTTGAGAATCAAGCGCATAAAACATTAGAAGAAACTATGGTCGGGAAACGACGGGGAAATAGACTTTTTCACTATTGAAATTGTAGTAATCTTAAAAATTATTATAAAAAATTTTCATAAAGAGGATATGTATCACCATTATTAAAGAGCAAAGATGTAAAATCAATCTGAAAATTTTAAATGCTAATCTTGTTCGTAGACTGTACAAAAACAATAAATCTTGAAAAATGTAAATTTTCGCGAAAATAATGTCATTTTAATGTTCACCTAATTTCTTAGTTTTCGTAAATTTACTTTTTATTTTCAGTATGGCTGAGTTCAATCGACTGCTGCATTGGATTGGTTAATCTTACAAAGTCGAGGATGGTTATAGCAAATGTAGAAAAGAGTCTGGTTGCCGTTTATCAACATTTTTTCATAAAAAACGATTTTCATATTTTGAGTTTTGAGCAACTTTAGGCCTATGTTTCCCCTCTGTGCATCGTCTTACTATATATAGATCGGGTTCGAATATGCACTATATCGGTCCACTCCTTCGAGTACCTCCCACACAAAATTCGGATAAAGTGAAGTTTAGGAGCTCCTCTCGGATCGTTTTGAAATTTTTTTCAGTAGGTTGTCATTGCGGCTTCCTTTTCGGCGGTGCAATTAAATTCTTGCGCAAGTCTATACTTCCTGAGATATTGGCCTAAAAGCTCCAAGAAACCCTGACGGCCCCAACCAAAATGGCAAATCCGCAAGAAAATTCTCGCAGGGAATTTCTGATTGGAGCAGACTTTGCACATCGTATTATTTCATCCAATCATGTATCAGGTTGGAATATGGACAATATCGGTTCACTCCTTCGGGTACCTCCCACACAAAATTCCGAAAAAGTGAAGTTTAAGAGCTCCTCTTGTATCGTTTTGATTCTTTTTATAGTAGAGTGTTCTAGCGGCCTCATTTACAACGGTACAATTTTTATCCGGAGTAAGTCAATACTTCCGGAGATAATGACCCAAAAGCTCCAAAACCCTGCCGGCACATATTTTAATGGCTATTGTACAAAATAACTCTAAAACTTTTTCAAAAATTTCTTCCAAACTTAGTTTAACGTAATTTAATATTTCGAGTCCTTTATGATGAAATGTGGTAACTAAAAATATCCGGTATATGTCAATAATTTGGTATAGACCCACATTACGGTACCTACAGCTTTTAAAGCAAACTCGTGATACAAAATCAGAATATTTTGTATACTGCAATAATTAGTGTTTTTTGGTCAGTTGTTGAGGGTATATCTCCGTCAGCGCAGCTAACTGATACTTTCTTAATTGTCGGTAAATAAATTTGTTTATCACTAGGAACCCTACACGTCAAATTATAGCTAATTAGGTTTGAAAATGTGACTAAAAATGTCAAAATGCCTGAAAACGGGCGGTACGGTTATATGAGGGCTATATCAAAATTTGAGCGTTCTATCTCCAAAGGAGAGAGGAGAGACGTTTTTTTCGCAGGAAAAAGAGAGATGGAAAAGCGGGAGTATGAACAGATCGAGATGTACAGCAGACAGAATGAAGTCCGAAAATTCTACCAAAGAGTGATGGCTTTGGAACTGGCACATCCTCCTGTAGAGACCAGCAAGGTAATCTGGTAACTGATACAGATTGTGTGCTAAAGATGTATAAAGAGCATTTTTCCAAACTGTTGGTATCCAATAGTAGCGAAGTCGACGAAGATACCACAGATCCAATCCCAGAAGATGGTATTGAATGTATAGCACCCGGCCAAGATGAGGTAAAGACAGCAATAAACCGGCTGAAGAATAATAAGGAGCTGATGGCCTACCAGCCGAGCTGTTTAAAACCGGAGGTGACACGCTGATAAGGTGTATGCATCAGCTTGGTAGCTCCATCTGGCAGGAAGAACGCGTACCCGACGATTGGAACCTGAGCATCCTGTGTCCCGTCCACAAGAAGGGCGATAAGACTGTGTACTCCAACTATAGGGGCATAAGTCTTCTCCCTATCGCCTACAAGATAGTGTCAGGGATATTGTGCGAACGACTAAAGCCCATGGTCAACGAAATAATTGGACAATACCAATGCGGCTTTAGACCTGGCAAGTCCACCATTGACCAAATATTTACTCTGCGGCAAATATTGGAGAAGGGCCAAGAGATGCAGATCGACACCTCCGACCTTTTCGTCGATTATAAAGCAGCCTTCGACAGCCCGCTACGTTCAAAGGTACTCGAAGCCATGTCTGAATTTGGTATCCCCGCAAAGCTTATTCGGCTTTGTAAAATGACTCTAACTGACACAAGATCTTCAGTTGAAATAGGAAAGAACCTCTCCGAAGAGTTTTGTACCAAAAGAGGTTTCAGGCAATGTGGCAGCCTTTCGTGTGATCTCTTCAACATTCTGCTGGGAAAGGTTATACGAGAGGCAAACGTCAAAAGAGGTGACACAATCTACACCAATAGCCACATGTTACTTGCCTATGCTTATGATATAGACGTCATGGGACGATCAGTAAAAGAAGTAACCGATACCTTTATGAAGGTCGAAGGAGAATCTGCTAAAGTGGGTCTGCTGGTAAACGGCGAGAAGACCAAGTTGATGGTTATATTCTGTAATGGGCCACCAACGTAAGTAAGTAATTTCCGGAACCCGAAATTTCCGGAATTTTAAGACCAAATAAAATGTTGGAAAAAATGTACAATGGAAGTGAAAGTAATTTTTATTTACATTATATAATTTATAAAATGATTAATATTGGGTTTAAACCAAATATTATAAGGCTTTGTCAAAGTTTTTTCAATAATAGAACATTTTTTGTTTATCTACCTGGTTCAGATTCGGCTTTGGGTGAAGTAAATTGTGGTGTGCCCCTGGGTTCAATTTTGGCCCCACACTTCTACAATATATATATGAATGATTTCCCTCATCGATTTCAAGATTGTCAGGGGATTTTGTATGCGGATTATGCCTTGCTTTACTCCCATGCAGAATCTCCCAACAATGCTTTATTGGAACTTTCTCTTTACCTCAATATGGTTAATAATTTTTTCACAGATTTGGGAATCAAGATCAAAATGTCAAGCAATTTGTTTAAGAAATGCTTCAGGGAAATGTAAATACTTTGTTGTTCCCCAAAGTAAAAACTTGCATCTGTTTTTGAACAACGAAGAAATTCCTTTTGTAGATAGTTTTAAATATTTGGGAGTAAATTTTACAAAATTATTGAAATTTAATAAACACGCCCGCCTTGCTCTTAGCAAGGCAAATGGAGTGAAAGCAGCATATTCTTCTTTATTCCATAATAAGTACCTGCCGAAGGAGACAAAACTACGTTTCAGAGTAATGTGGGCGATATTTCCTGATTACTTCAACCATGTACAACCACCCTATAAGTGGTGTTATAAAGGCGATAAAAAGTAGGTCCCATATAATGGATATAATATGGATCGGGTTGTACTAATAGATATGAGCCCAGTTTCCTTTGATCCTTCTGGAATGTTGATGGAAACACATGTTAGTAAATTTGTCTTACATCCGACACGGATTTCAGTAAGATACAAACAGAATTGGACTACAATGATTAATGTGAGATTTATGTGAGAAGTGTCGCCCTTTTCTCTCTGAAAAACACGATTAGTTAGAATTAATCCTTGAACTACAAAAGAAAGCTGTGCCGAATTTCGACCCATCTATCATTCTTAACAATATACGGATAAACGTACGAACAGTCCGAATCAGATAGTAATTATATTTCGATCATCAAATTGTGAATAAAAAAAAACAAAAATTCTCCTATTATAAATAATGTTCACTTTCATTCTCCAACTTTCACACACTTGAAGTTCCTTTTACAAATAAATATGCAGGACACTTCCCAACTAAACCATATAAATACATAATAATCCCTGACTATTGTTCAAAACTTTTTTTTCGAATATCTATTATGTTTGTGTTTTTATTCGATTCAATTTATAATGCCATGGCATTTCTATGCAATTCGATTCTTTTGTTCCAATCTTTTTTTTTAAGTAAACATCAGAAAAACGATGATGAAATGAAAAGTGGAAAAGTAGTTTGTGTACGTGTGTCTGTGTACATACATTCATACGTACCTTTATAAACACCCACAAAAAAATCACGCAACACAGATTGTTGTTATAAAGTTTATCACTCCACATGCAAGTATGCATGCACACCGACACACACACACCCACATGCACATGTCAGTATCAAATCAATGTTGTAGGTATAAAGAGGTTCATGCATGTTATCATCAGCATCATCAGGCAAATGTAGTACCGACTATCATTGGTAAAGGAAATCCATGACAAGTTTATACTCCTCTTCTTTTCAGTTTTTAATGGAAACACATTGACAAATAGTAATTACTTTTATATACTGACAGAACATGCTAAAGAACAAGAAGAAGAAGATAGAAATGCAGAGAATGAACCAATTACAAATGGACAAAGTTTGTTATCTGTCTGTTGAATTCAATGAAAAGAATATAATGAGAATATTTACACTCACTTGATTGAAAGTTTTATTTTAATTTCAATACATGTTTCACAATGAAAAGTAGGGTTTGAGTGGATTGGAATAGATAAGGTGACATAAGGTTAGGTAAGAAAAATCAAGTGATATTCCTATAGGAGACTAAAACTATAAAAAAGCGAGTAATCTTTCCATTAAAGAACAAGTGGTATTCCTATAGAAGACCATGTGATCTTCCTACAGAAGTTCATGTGGTCTTCCGCTAGAAGACCAAGTTGGCTTCCTCTAAGAGGCCAACCAGTCCTCCTCAAGAACACCAACTAGTCTTCCTCTAGAATACCAAGTGGTCTTTATCTAGGGGACCAAGTTGCCTTCCTATACTACAGAGGGAGACCACTCGATCGTCTAGAGGAAGACCACGTGGTCTGTACAGTTGGGCAATCTCGTTCAATTGAACGATCCGGATCACTATCTCGTTCAATGGACACCGGTAATTTCTTTGACAAAACTGCGTATACATAACTTCACACGTTGGGTTTTATGATGTTACTCATTCGTTTTTGAACGAGGACAGTGATCCGGATCGTTCAATTGTACGAGATTGCCCAACTCTACAGACCACGTGGTCTTCCTCTAGACGATCGAGTGGTCTCCCTCTAGAAGGCCGACTGGTCTTCCTTTATGAGACCAACTTGTCTTCGTACGAAACACCAACTGGTCTTCCTCTAGAAGAGGAGGTATTCCTACAGAAGAACAACTGGTCTTCCTCTAAACGGCCAACTGGATGACCAAACGGTCTTCCCCAAGATCACTAACTGGCCTTCCTTTCGAAGACCAACTGTTCTTCCTCTAGAAAACCAACTGGCCTTATCCTAGAAGTCCAAGTGGTCTTTCACTAGAAGTAAAAGTGGCCTTCCTCAGGCAGTCTTCTCTTCCTATAAAAGACCAAGTGGTTTTCCTCTAGAAGACTTAGTGGTCTTCCTCTAAAGGACCAATTGGTCTTCCCCTAGAAGACCAAGTGGTGTTCCTCTACAAGTCCAAGTGGCCTTCCACTAGAAGTTAAAGTGGTAGTGCTCTAGAAGAACAAGTGGTCTTCCTGCAGAATACCAGGACCAAATGTCCTTTCTCTAGAAGACCAAGTGATCTTCTTTAAGAAGACCAAGTGGTTTCCTCTAGTAGACAAAGTGATCTTTCTCTAGGAGACCCAGCTGTTTGTCGGTTGACGACTATGTGGTTCTTCTCTTGGTGACCAATTGATTTTCCTCTAGAAGACCAAGTGGTTTTCCTCTAAAAGACCAAGTGGGGCAGACCCCAAAGTTTTTTCCCTTTCCGAGTGGTCTTCATGTAAAGGGTCTTCGTATAGATAACCTAGTATTCTTTCTCTAGAAACCCTCGTGTTCTTTTAAAGTGGTCTTGAAAAAAATAAACCAAATAGTTTACCTCTACAGGAACAACTGGTCTTCCCTAAGAAGACCAAGATGCCGTTCCATAGAATAGGAAATGGTCTTCCTTTAGAAGACAAAGTGGTCTTCCCGTAGAAGACAAAGTGGTCTTCCAATAGATGAACATGTGGTCTCCCCATTGAAGACAAAGAGGTCTTCCAATAGAAGACGAAGTGTTCTTTCCATAGAAGACAAAGTGATCTTTCCATAGAAGACCAAGTTTCGTCTTTCCATAGTGGAACACAGGGTCTTTCCATAGAAAATCAAGTAGTCGTCCCAATAAAAGGCCAAGTTGTCTTCTCAAAGACGACCAGATGATTGTCCCGTAGAAGACCTTGCAGTTTTGTCTTCTATATAAAGACCACAAGGGCAGATTTAGGTTGAGCAACTGGTCTTCCCATAGGTGACAAGGTGGTCTTCCCGTAGAAGATCAAGCGGTCTTCCTATAGACCTCGTGGAAGCCCTTGTGGTCTTTATAAAGAAGACCATGGTGGTCCTCCTTTAAAACCAAATGGTCTTTCATTAATATCCGACATCAACCAACCCTACTTACTAAGGCCAATCCCACGGCGGCCGGTTCTATGCACCGGCTTGACTCGGAGGAATCTTCGACCTGGGGCCGTCTCCTCAACAATTATGTGTTTATGTTCGTGTATTTTTTTCACCAAGGGAGCGGCAATTCATTCCGGAATGTCTGCTCCGAGCTCTTATGGTCAGCATGAATTTATTCCGTGTGACAGCTCCGCAACAAACACATGTCAACAATGGTGAAATGTAATGAATGTAGGGAATAGGTGCACTTCCGAGGGTGCGCTGGCCTTAGTCGCACCCAGGATTACTGCGATATATATGTTGCTGCTTGCTGAGCCAGAGTATCTACCAGTGTGTCTCCAACTTCGTCGTCCGATTCTTCGTCGTAGTCGGAATACGAGACACCCCCGCAGTCTCCCCAACAACAAAAAACACAAATTGTTGTTCATTGGCCCGGAAGTGTATCCTTCCTGCAATTCAATTGCAACAAGAACTTTATGACTAGGGAAAATATTATGTTCGACGCGATCCAGGAAATAAAGCTCACCGCCAACTGCAGCATGCAACGACGCGAGGGTTACAATGTTCTGCTGAAGGATCGCACAAGAAGTGGAGGAGGAAGACTCGCCTTCCTAATATACTAGTCTGTTCAGTACAGACCAATCTCGCTTGACTTACTAACTTACTTAGCTGGCCCATTACAGAACATTTGTTCCATAGACCGAACTAAGAAAAGATCTCCATTCCTCTCTGTTTTTCGCTTCGCTTTCTGGAATACCGCGCCTTTTCATTTCTTCATCCACTTGTATGTTCCATCGATGCTTAGGCCTGCCGATTCTGCGTGCACCGCCATGTGGCATGTATTCATACGCCTTTTTAGCGGGTTCATCATCGCTCATTCTTATGATATGGCCTAGCCAACGCAATCGTTGCATCTCGATACGTTTAACTATATTCATGTCTTTGTATAGCTGATATAGATCGTGGTTCATACGACGTCGATATTCACCGTCAACGCAAATCGGCCCGTAGATCTTTCGAAGAATTTCCCTCTCAAACACACCAAGCACTGCCTTATCTGCTTGCGCAAGTACCCATGCTTCGGAGCAATACATTAGCACGGGTAGTATCAGCGTTTGTGTTATTTTTGTTTGACGAGATGTGGCTTTGTTTTTAAATTGCTTACTTAAACCATAGTAGCATCTGTTAGCCAATACAATTCTTTTTCTTATTTCACAACTGATGTTGTTTGTTGTGTTTATGGCAGTGCCGAGGTAGACGAAGTCTTTAACTACCTCAAAATTATGGGTACCAACTTCCACAGTTGGTCCGAGCTCTATGGACGCTTTGAGCGTCGACACCATCAATTTGGTCTTTTCGCCGTTTACCGCCAGACCCACTTTCGCAGATTCTGTTTCGACCTTCCTAAAGGTATCAGTTACTTCCTTTTTTGATCGCCCCATGATGTCTATGTCATCAGCATAAGCAAGTAACATGTGGCTATTGGTGTAAATTATGCCATTTCTTTTGACATTTGGATCTCGTATTACCTTTTCCAGCAAAATGTTCGTGTGAATAGGTCACACTAAAGGCTGTCTCCTTGTCTGAAACCTCTTTTGGTACTGAACTGTTCGGAAAGGCTATTTTCAATTTTAACTGAGGACCTAGTTAAAGTCACCTTACAAAGCCGGATGAGCTTTGCGGGGATACCAAATTGAGACAATGCATGAAATACCTTGATTGGAGGGGACTGTCGAATGCTGCTTTATAATCGACATAAAGGTGATATGTGTCGATCTGCATCTCTTGGGTCTTCTCCAGGATTTTCCGCAGTATAAATATCTGGTCAATGGTGGACTTGCCAGGTCTAAAGCCACATTGGTATGGTCCAATTATTTCGTTCACCATTGGCTTCAGTCGTTCGCACAATCTCGCTTGAACTTGACTCAAGTGACCCATAATTTGACTGTATGGGGGTAGCAGGAAAGTGTGGTACTACCGAGGTAGAGTTGCTTTATGTGTAAATACCGCCGATGAGTAACTGCGTTATATGTCCGTTATTAGTTCGCTTTTAGAGGGCAATAACCGTCTGTAACTAGGAGACTTCAATGCCAATTATGAGCTTTACATTCCGTCCCATGTAATGACCAGAGTGAATGAAGACGCTCCTACAAGGATAAGAGGAGATTGCCACAGCTCGCTAAATATTACCATTGTGGCACCAGGTCGAATGAATGACGTATCCTGGTAACCCGTAATTTCCCCTGGCTCAGACCATTTTCCTATTATCATCTCTGTAAAAAGACCACCAGACTTCATAACCTCTGAATGTCATACTTTTCGGAACCATGGAAAAGCTGATTGGCAATGGTTCAGAGAATTTACCAATCACCGCTTCAGAGACCTGTCTATTCCCTCAGCTCGTCGGGTGGCTGAGATAACTTTCCGGTACATCATTACCGCAGCAGGCGCTCGCTACATATCTCCTACCCGAAATTTGACCAAATTTCCCAGCAGAGACGACGGGACTAAGAAATGAGCGTGATGAAATTCGTCGTACGAACCCTGAAAATCCGAGAGTTAGAGAGCTTACTCTTGAAGTCAGCAGGTTAGTAGGCGGAAAAGTGGCTAGCTGACCAGAAGTAATGCAACATTTGTACAGGAATTAAGTAAATTGTGGACAAAGTTTAAACCACTTTCGAATCCGAGAAAGAAGGATGATAGAACGGCTATAAATTTCCACCGCGTGGCAGTAACTGACCCAAAGAAGTGTGCGCACCGACGTAGCCAGGGGGGGGTGGGGGGCCCGGGCCCCCCCCCCCCCCCCGAAATGATTTTCGTTCCCATAGGATATTAGCTTATGTTACACATTTTTTAATTTTTGATTTTAATTTTTTAAATTTTGAGTAAAATTTTAAACTGTTTTAAATTTTTAAAAAATATGTAAAGTATTTGGAGGACGTATTACAGAGAATTATTTAACTACATTGGTATACGTATTGTTCAACATATTTGAAAATATAAAAATTATTAAAAAGTTAGGCATTTTGAGCATAGTTGTTGTTAAGTTTAAGTCGTTGTTTAAGCGTTTAATCGTAATTTTTGGCTGACTGCGAGTGTTACTGAGTTCAGAACAATACATTCATTTGTATTTATTGAATGTTTGTAGCTTATTACGTGCAATACTTTGGCTCAAAAACAACATCTAGAAAAACGTTCTTGCGATCTTTTGTTTTTAAAAAATTTGATAAGAGCAATACACCAATAAAATATAAAATCGTTGCAAATTCACGCAAAAAAAAAAAAACTATATCAACGATTTTGTATGATATAATTTCTGTTCCACCGCAGTGTCGTCGTTGAGGTTATTTGAAGCTGGTGTCTTGCTACAAATTAGTAAATGTCTATTGCACAAAAAAAGGATTTTCTGTCGTATTTTTATGTTTTGTTCTACCTTTTCGAATGTTAATAAAATCAAGATTATTGAGCTTGAGGCCAATGTTTATATTTTATTTATTGCGTATTATTTCCAATATTTCAAAATTACATTGAATTTCATCTTCCAGTATTTTTCTGTCGATTACTCTTTGAATTTTATTTTAGGAAGTACTTTCAATGGATGCACATTTCTAAAATGATCCTCTTTCCTTCTTCGGCAAAGGACTTTGTGACGACAAACGAAATAAAAACACTGATCGGAAACAGATTCTTCTTCGTCAGAATCTCAACAAGTATCAGTCGGCTTTGCGGACAGGAACTGAAACTTTCATCTATGTACGGATGGAATAGCGGCTACACAACCAAAATACTTTAAAACAAATTTATATATTAGGAGATTTTCAGAATTGTGTAGCCATTTTCGGACGTATACAAAATATGGATTTTATCACTGATTAGAATTGTTGCGGAGGAGGTGCGTGAAGAAATTTACTGCACCGATATAGTTCATTTTGAAAGTTGATATTATTTTGAGAGTTATTCCTTTTAAAAGATATTGCGCCCACCAGTCATTTCAGTTCGTCACAGTATAATTTTCAGCTTTTTTTAGGTAATATGGACTTGCCCACGAGAAACATAATACCGCTCTAAACACAAGGAATACATTTAGTAAAAATTTCTAAGGATCCTCGAACAGTCCTTAAACTGCTTTAAACAACTATTTTGAAGGTTTGTGAGGGAGGTACCCCAGTATGGTTCATTTTTGAGCTAATACTAAGTTTGGACAAAATATTACTAAATCCAAAGTTTGGACCAAATCTGTTGCTCCGTTCAAGAAAATCACGCGTACTACTTTAGCTAAAATTCTTGAAGTCTTGGGGAAAATACCAGAAGGAGTATGCCGAAAAGCACGGTCTTCGAACTTTATATAACGCTCGCAGAAATATTGTGATAAACACAGTTTGGACCAACGCAGTATCCGATTCGAAAGTTGTCGTGCGCACCAGCCACTACGCATGGTAGCCATAGGTGTTCTTTACAGCTTTCGGGCTATTTTCTCTGGAAGTATAGACTTGCCCCTGAAAAAACTGGTACTGTAGTAATAGGGACCCCGAGAACAATTGTTGCAAAAAAGCAAAGCGTATCCAGAGAGGTCTTTTTATTTATAATTTTATTTATTTCATATTTTTACTTATAACTAAATTATTAGAATAAAGGAAGTGAAGCCATGACTACTGAGGTCTTAAGCTTACACAGGTATATTTACAAATTATCCAGAGAGGCCTTAAACTATACTTCTCTGAAAATTTTTGAAATACTCTGTGGAAGGTTACCGAAAGAGTGGATCGATATGGTCCATCTTCGAAGTTGATCAAAATTTGGACAAAATGTTACGAAGGCCAAATTTTGGACCGAATCGGTTGATCTGTTCGAGAATTATCGTGCTCTCCAGGCAGGACGAAGCTAAGTCGACTCCAAGTATTCTGAAACAGATTTCTTCTAAACACACCTTGGTCCTAAAATAATTATTTCGATGAGGCACATTTTGACTAAAGGCTGAGAGTATAAAAAATGTAGATTGTGTTTATGGATTTTTGCTAAAATAATGTATGCCTATGAATACCTTGGATTGGACGCCAGAACGTAATTTCAAACGCATTCAGGACTAGTTGCGAGAGTTTTACTTGTTCCTGATCAATTTATGAGAAGATCCACGTTAGGAAACCAGAATTTCTATAAGTGAAGTTCGACGATTGGACGCCAAAATTAGTCTATTAACAGATGCACGATTGGGCGACAGAAGTTGTCATTTACATACCCTCTAGAATTTCATGATGGATAGACTCACTATTGCTCAGCATTAGTTCTCTATCAAGAAAACCACTATCGACCTTCAGAAATTCTTTGTGATAAGATCTACGTTTGGGCACCAAAATATATTTAGGAAAATAACTACAAAAGGCTTCTTTATGACAATAACACCTGAATTTCCGAAATTGAAAAATTGACCATATTCTGACACCGCAGCGTGATGAAACACCAAAAAAAGAAGACACGTGTTTTGAAGTTTTTTGTTAAGATATTTCTAAGGGTTTCCGATTGTATACTCTTTTTTGGTCTTACCGAAGTGATATCACTGTATTACATAACATTCACTGTGGTTGTGAGTTATTTGATAAATGATACACCCAAAAATATATGAACATTGTTTTGAACATATATTATCTCTGATATATTGTCAAACAAGTTCTGAAAACAAGGGGGAATTGGCCAAGAAGTCTTACGTCATTTTAATTAAAAATAGTAATGACAATTGTTTCATCAGTAATATAAGTCTAAAATAAGGTTTACATCATTGCTAAATAAAAAAAATTCGCTAACATGAACTTTCAAAATTTTGGTCACAAACATCTCAGATGGGACAAGGGAGACTTCTCTCATATCAATGAGTGCACCCCGATTTATATTAGCTCAATGATATGGAACCTACTGTTTATTGCCGAGTCCGAACGGCCTGTTCTAAGACACCACTTGTAGAGAAATTTACATGTGTGAAATACTCAGGAAATGTCGCCAACATCACTGAGCGGTATTTTGCCACCGTTGCCCAACATTAAAATGGATTCCGGAAAATACATAGTAATACAACAGCATCAGACGTCATATCCACACATACCAATAGAGGACTGGAAATGAACAGGTCTGTGTGACCGAACAGTCATGGTGGCACTTAACTTATAGAAGGCCTTCTATACCATCAACCATGCCAAATTGTTCAAGGATATAGAGAAGACCACTCTCTATCTGTTTTTGAAACTTTGGATAATAAACTATATGTGAGGACGCCTTTCGTTTGTGCAATTCCACTAGGCGGATGATATCTCCGAAAATATTTAACCCACCATTCTTAAATTCCACACCCTCCAGACGGCACAGAGATCGTAATGTATGCTAACCTTGGTGTCGGGACCTATGTGATAGGTTAAATATCTACATAGCTGACTTAGTGCAGTTCTTCCATCTGAGGAATATGAAAATAGCCGCCGCTGAATCCATTGCCACAGTGTTTACCACCCGGACGCCAGAAATGAGGCTCCCACTGAATATGGTGGTCAATAGCGTCCTGATTCTGACCGCTAACTACCGCAGAAATTGGGTGTAACGTTTGACAGGATGTCTTAGTCGTCCGCGCAAGCCACAACTATTTGCCATAAGATTAGAAGTGTGATCATGGCCGTCAAGTCGATAGCCGGCAGCACTTGAGCTGCTGAAAAACCTTGTTGACCTCTTACAAAACAATAGGCCTAAATAAGCTATGCGGAACCAGTGTGGTATGCAACAGTTGCTGGGATTGCGGCAACTGTTGTCGATGCAGTATCTGCTTGTTATACCCTCAGCCTTTAGGCTAAAGAGGTTATTTACACTTTGATACGACCAAAAATGTGCCTCATCGAAATAATGGTTTTAGACCCCAAGTATGTTTGTACGATATCCGTTTCAGACAATTTTGAGTAGATCTAGCAATGTCCGTCCGTCTGTCTGTCTGTCTGTCGGTCTGTCTGGCTGGCTGGTGCGCACGATAACTCTCGAGCGGATCAATCGATTCGGTTGAAATTTTGGGTATCGAAATATTTTGTCCAGATTCGATTTAAGTTCGAAGATGGGCCATATAGGTGCACTCCTTCAGGTACCTCCCCCACAAATGTTCAAAAATTGTCGCAAAACTTGTGCGAACGATACTTTGCACATCGTGTAATTTCTACCAAACTTAGATTAGGTTCCAATATGAACTTAATCGGTCCACTCCTTCGGGTACCTCCCACACAAAATTTCGGAAAAGTTCAGTTTAGGACCTGGTCTCGAATCGCTTTGATTTTTGTTTACGCAAGTTGTATTCGCTGTCCTCTATACGACGCTGTAAGTTTCATTAGGGGCAAGTCGATACTTCCTGAGAAAATAGCCTGAAAGTTACAAAAAACCATATGACACCGAGTGTAGTGGTTGGAGCGCAAGATAACTCTCGAACGGATCTGCCGATTCGGTCCAAAATTTGGCTTTCGTAATATTTTGTCCAAACTTAGTTCAAGTTCAAAGATGGATTATATCGGTCCACTCCTTCCGGTACCTCCACCACAGAAGTTCGAAAATGTTAGGAAAATTTGTGCGTACGATAACTCTTGAAGGGAGTAACCGATTTGGTCCATACTTTTTCACATTATGAAATTTCTACCAGACTTAAATGAGGTTCCAATATGGACTCAATCGGTAAACTCCTTCGAGTACCTCCCACACAAAATTTAGGAAAAGTTCAGTTTAGGACCTGCTCTCGAATCGCCTTGGTTTTTGTTGTACCATCTTGTATTCACTGTCCCCTATACGAAGGTACAAGTTTCCTCAGGGGCAAGTCCATACTTCCTGCAAAAATAGCCTCCTTCAGGTACCTACCCCACAAACGTTAAAAAATATTCGGAAAAATTGTGGGCACGATAACTCTTGATGGGAGTGACCGATTTGGTCCATACTTTACACATTCTCATAATATCTACCAAATATAGATCAGGTTCGAATATGGACTATATTTGTCCACCCTATGGCACCCCAAGGTCTATGTCAGTCCATTCCTTTAAGTACCTTTTCAGCAAAATTTTTGAACTTTAATCCTAATCAAAATTTTTGTCGATTCATACGAGACCAACATTTTGAAACCCCCTAAAAACATAATTTTTTTGTGAAAAAAAGTGTTTCAATTTGCACAGGCTGAGGGTATGTCTCTGTCGGCAAAGCCGACTGATACTTTTTTACTTGTTTGTTACTAACTTGAGCTTCCCTGTCATGATCTTGTGGACAGGCTTTCCCCACCCAGGCACTTCTGTAGAGGTATTCATGATATGGAGAGAGAAGTCCAAAGGATTTAAATAACATCCACACTGATGCAGTTGCGCAGCAGTACAAAGTTGCAGTGCGAATGTCGTTCTAGAGAACATCCCCCCTTCCATAGCAGCAGAAAAACGCTAGCTGCCAAGGCGAACACGAGTGGTTTTAGCTCAGTTAATATTCTGACGATGCAGCCGCCTCAATTTATATTAACTGACCAGATAAACTTGTTGACCTGTTTCCTGATTCTCTATGGGCGCAGCCAGCCCAGGTTGTCGAAATATTTGAATCTGGACACAGAAGAAGCAGAACCACATAACTAAATAAAATATATGTACGAACGAAAATATTTGCGTTGCTACAACAACAACCCACTATTGCGATTGATGGCCTTGGAAAAACCCAAAGGGTTGTGACGAAATCGTTATCCCCATTTCAAACTAAGTTTAAATTTCGTATTCTCTATTACTAACTTAATTTAGGGTATAATTAAGTTTGTCATTCCGTTTGTAACACATCGAAATATTCGTCGGAGACCCCATAAAGTATCTATATTCTTGAACAGCATAAAATTCTAAGTCGATATAACCATGTCCGTCTGTCCATCCGTCCGTCCGTCTGTTGAAATCAATATACAGCTTGCAATTTTTATACCCTCAGCATTTATGCTAACGAGGGTATATACACTTTCATACGGGTAAAATGTGCCTCATCGAAATAATGGTTTTAGACCCCAAGTATGTTTGGACGAAATGTGTTTCAGACAATTTGCAGTCGATTTAGCAATGTCCGTCCGTCTGTCTGCCTGGCTGGCTGGTGCGCACGATAACTCTCGAACGGATGGCCGGATTTGGTCCAAAATTTGGCTTTCGCAATATTTTGTCCAAATTTAGTTTAAGTTCGAAGATGGGTTATATCGGTCCACTTCTTCCGGTACCTCCCCCACAAACGTTTGAAGATGTTCGCAAAATTTGTGCGCAGGATAACTCTTGAAGGGAGTAACTGATTTGGTCCAAAGTTTGCACATCGTAAAATTTCTACCAAACTTAGATAAGGTTCCTCTATGGACTCAATCTGTCCACGCCTTCGGGTACCTCCCACAAGATTTCGGAAAAGTTCAGTTTAGGACCTGCTCTCGAATCGTTTTGATTTTTATTTTAGCATCTTATATTCATGGCCCCCATACTTCGGCACAAGTTTCATCAGGGGCAAAACCCTACTTCATGAGAAAATAGCTGAAAGGTGCAAAAAACCTATAACGAGGGTTTTGTCTAAGGCTAAGGTGAGTTCATTCGCAGCAGGATCAACTCAAAGACCCACGAAACCTTAAGTGAAATCACGAGTGATGACAATTCAATTCTTTATTATCACCTCTTGGTGCTTAATTTATGATTAACATGTGGATATTTATGTGATATATGAAATTATATGTGTTGGTTATTCGTCTCAGCTGGATGGAATCTTACTGTGGGCTCGCAGTCAACCGTCTTCGGCGACAAGAGGAAGAGTGATGTTGGTAAAGTTGTGGTAGTTGGCTCGGCGGTGCGCTGGTAGCAGGTGTCTGCTCGATCGTACACAGTGGTAGTGGTTGTTGCGTTGATGCTCGGCTGTAGTACTCGCACCAAACGACTCGGCTGGCTGTATTCTGGTTTTTGTAGTCGTGTTGAATCGACTCGGCTTGGTGTAGTCGTGTTTAAGCGACTCTGGTTGATGTCTTCGGGTTGATGACACTCGGCTTTGTGTAATCGGGTTGATGACACTCGGCTTGGTGTAGTCGTGTTGGAGCGACTCGGCTTGTTGTATTCGGGTTGATGTGGTCGAGTTGAAGCTACTCGGCTTGTTATATTCGGGTTGATGTGGTCGTGTTGAAGCGACTCGGCTTGTGGTATTCGGATTGATGACACTCGGCTTGGTGTAATCGGGTTGGTGGCACTCGGCTTGGTGTGATTGTATCTATGACCCTCGGCTCGGGCTGATGATACTCGGCTAGGTGTCGTCGGCTTTGTGCGATCGTGTTGTGACCCTCGGCTTTGGATTCGCTCTGTGGCAGTCGGGTTGGTGGTTTTCGTTGGGGCCCTTAGGTTTAGTAAGCCTGGAACGAGAAGACGATCGTATTTAGAGGGAAGCGAACGAATCGCGGAAGCGAGCGAATCGCAGTGTATACACAAGAAGCGAGTAGCGGAAGCGAACGAATCGCAGGAAGCTTCGGTTATGTTGGGTACCAGGCGACTGCGGACACTGCCACACGTCAACTTCGTGTATCCTCGGTTAACTCCAGCACTTCACCACTTCTGGTGTCCAAAACCGAAATACTTATGTGGGTAGCAAAAGGAAGCGAATGAGAATTATATTCACACACTGTGGAAATGATTCTCATTTATATGCACCGAAGTAAAATAATTCCATTACATCGAGTGTTATGACTGAGGGTATCTTATGAAGATTGCAGAGTATGTATTGACCAATGGTAAATTCATATATGGCGGGACTCGTAGAAATATGCACATTAAAGTGGGGCATATAATGAGGTGGGTTAACCAAAAAATAAAATATTTGTAAGGAAAAGGAATAAATGTAATGGTCACGTTACAAACCCCTATGACACCGTGTGTAGTGGCTGGAGCGCAAGATAACTCTCGAACGGATCTGCCGATTCGATCCAAAATTTGGCCTTCATAATATTTTATCCCACTTAGTTTAAGTTCGAAGATAAGCCATATCGGTTCACTCCTTCAGGTACCTCCGCCACAAAAGTTCAAAAATGTTCGAAAAACTTGTGCGCACGATAACTCTTGAAGACCTGCTCTTAACTAACTTTGATTTCTGTTGAAGCAACTTGCAATCGCTGTCTCAATTACAACGGTAAAAGTTTTTTTCAGTGGCAAGTCCATACTTCTTGGGAAAACAGCCCGAAAGTTGTAAAAAATCCCTATAACCCCATATGTAGTAGTTGGAGAGCACAATAACTCTCGAACTGATAGACCGATTTGGCCGAAAATTTTGCCGATTCGGTCCTCTCCTTAGGATACCTCCCCCACAAAAGTTCAACATTTGTGTCCAGCTACATTTTTGTCGGCAAGTTCAAATGTCTAAAAAGTGCCACAAAATTCTGAAAAGACCCCAAATACATTCGATCTGTCCGTAGATGAAAGTTCTAATTCACATAGGCTGAGGGTATATCTCTGTCGGCAACGACTGATACTTTTTTACTTGTTAAGACAGGGCTTTGTAATTTAGTGTAGAAGATTCTATTACTCCTAGGGTAATTGGTATTGAAAATGGGCTATATCGGTCCACGTTTCGATATTAAGTCTTCTTTGGCGGTACAAAATTTTTCACCGGAAATTTGTCGGTATATGTCCACGCCTTCATATAGCCCCATAGAACAGTACCACCCGATTTTCAGTATTTTGAAGGTTGTGGCCTTCAAATCACACCGAAATGGCTGAAATTTGGTCTTTAGTCTTTGTTGGGGGTATAAAACTCTCCACCCGAAATTTGTCGGTATAGTTCCACGCCTTCATATAGCCCCCATTGAACGATACCTCCCGATTTTCGTAATTTTCCAGATTTTAGCCCCATTGCCACGCCGAAATGGCGGAAAATTGGTATTTAGTCCTCGTTGTGAGTACAACACTTTCCACCTGGAATTCTTTTGGTATAGGTCCACGCCTTCATATAGCCCCATAGAACGGTACCACCCGATTTTAAGTATTTTGAAGGTTTTAGCCCCGTTATCACACCGAAATGACGAGAATTTTATATTTCGTCTTCGCTGGGGGTACAAAATTTTCCACCTGAAATTTTGTTGGTATAGGTCCACTCCTTCATATAGCCCCCATAGAAAGGTACCTTCCGGTTTTCCGTATTTTGAAGGTTTTGGATTCATTATCACACCGAAATGGCTGAAATTTGGTACTTAGTCTTCGTCGAGGGTATAAACGTTTCTTCCAAAATTTTGTCGGTATAGGTCCACGCCTTCATATAGCCCCCATAGAACGGTACCACGCGATTTTCGGTATATTGAAGGTTTTAGCCTCACTATCACGCTGAAATGTCTGAAATTTGGTACTAAATATTCGTTGAAGTTATAAAGCTTGCCCCCGGAATTGTGTCGATATATGTAGGTCCACGCTTTATTTAGCACCCATAGAACGGTACCTCCCGATTTTCGGTACTTTGAAGGTTGTGGTCTCGAAATAACACCGAAATGACTGAAATGTAGTATTTAGTCTTCGTTGGGAGTACAAAATTGTCCACCTGAAATTTGTTGGTATAGGTCCACGCCTTCATATAGCCCCCATAGAACGGTACCTTTCGGTTTTCGGTATTTTGAAGGTTGTGGTCTCAAAATAACACCGAAATGACTGAAATGTAGTATTTAGTCTTCGTTGGGAGTACAAAATTTTCCACCTGAAATTTGTTGGTATAGGTCCACGCCTTCATATAGCCCCCATAGAACGGTACCTTTCGGTTTTCGGTATTTTGAAGGTTGTGGTCTCAAAATAACACCGAAATGACTGAAATGTAGTATTTAGTCTTCGTTGGGAGTACAAAATTTTCCACCTGAAATTTGTTGGTATAGGTCCACGCCTTCATATAGCCCCCATAGAACGGTACCTTTCGGTTTTCGGTATTTTGAAGGTTGTGGTCTCAAAATAACACCGAAATGACTGAAATGTAGTATTTAGTCTTCGTTGGGAGTACAAAATTTTCCACCTGAAATTTGTTGGTATAGGTCCACGACTTCATATAGCCCCCATAGAACGGTATCTTCCGATTTTCGGTATTTTGGAGGTTGTGGTCTCAAAATCACACCGAAATGACTGAAATTTGGTATTTAGTCTTCTTGAGGGTATAAAACTTTTCACCTGTCTGTGTAGGTCCACGCCTTTACGCCGATTTTCGGTATTTTGAAGGTTGTGGCTCAAAATCACACCGATATATCTGAAATTTGGTCTTCAGTCTTCGTTGGGGGTATACAACTATCCACCTGAAATTGGTCGGAATAGGTCTTCGTCTGCATATAGCATACATAGAACGGTACCCTCCGATTTTCGTTGATTTTAAAGTTTTAGTCCCATTATCACACCGAAATAGCTGAAATTTATTATTTAGTCTCGGTTGGGGGTATAAATCTTTCCACCTGAAATTGGTCGGTATATGTCCTCGGCTGCATATGGCCTCTATAGAACGGTATTTTCCGATATCAAAATCACACCGATATATCTGAAATTTGGTCTTTAGCCTTCGTTGGGGGTATAAAATTTTCCACCTGAAATTGGTCGGTATAGGTCTTCGTCTGCATATAGCATCCATAGAACGGTACCCTCCGATTTTCGTTGCTTTTAAAGTTTTAGCCCCATTATAACACCGAAATAGCAGAAATTTATTACTTAGTGTTCGTTGGTGGTATAAATCTTTCCACCTGAAATTGGTCGGTATAGGTCCTCGGCTGCATATAGCCTCTATAGAACGGTATCCTCCGATTTTCGTTGTGTTGAAAGTTTAAGCCCCACTATCACACCGAAATGACTGAAATTTGGTAGTTAGTCTTCGTTGGGGGTATACAACTTTCCACCTGAAATTTGCCGGTATAGGTTCACGCCAGGTTTCGAGTGTTTTGTTTTGCCAGAGGATACAGAAGCTCAATTCTGAAAATTGCAAGTTATGGTCCATGTTTTGGAAAAACAACAATGTCGTCACATGATGACTCTTTTAAGGTTAGTATTTATTATCAGTTAAAATATTCTGCTCCTTTTCTTTCAGAAACGAAAGGAAACTAATTTGTCCTATTTACTTTAATACACATCGTGGTGGAGGGTATAACAAGTTCGACTCGGCCGAACTTAACGCCGTTCTTTCTTGTTTCCATACATATATGTATGTGGATGTTGTCCCAATTTCTCTATATGACCCTCTTTATCGTGCCCACAGTTTACATTTACATAAACATGTAAAACCATTTACAAGAGTGTCTAACATTGATTTAGATTTATGGGCCAATTTTTTGACATTGTTCCTCTTCATGTACTTCAGATCTTAAATTAACTTAGTTGTCACAGACTACACGCTTAGGTAGCTTTACTTAGGTAGCAGACAAAACCCAAAGGCATATGGGACAGTTCATAAGTTTTTGGATAATTGGAGGAGTGAGATAAAACTGTAGAGGGCAAAGGGCTTCTTCAGGTTATTCTTAGATAAAGCTTAGGTTAGCCTAAATTTATGTTTGGGTTGGGTTTAGGTTAAATTTAGTTTAAGTTTAGGTAAAGTTCAGGTTAAGTTTAGATTAGGTTTAGGTTAAGATTATGTAAGGTGTAGATCAACATCCGGCAAAAACAACCACCATTCAGTCTTCATTCAGAAGTCAAAGAAGACGGTTCTGCTGTCGCTTGTTTCAATGATTTTTAATTTTAGCAATGCTTTAACCCACACGTTGTTTGTGGAGAGAGCGAGAGAGAGTCGTATGTGTGAGACCGCAAACAATGCGTTTGTTCTAGTGCCGATACCTGGTGTAGATTATGTTTATGTTATCTTTAGGTAACGTTAGGATAAGCATAGGTTAGGTTTATGATAGATTTGGATTAAGTTTGAAGGACGTAATGTATCATTACACCTTCGTTGTAAAAATCCTGTAAAATGTCCCACATACAAGGTAATCAGATAGGCTAGCCATTGACCAAAAACAATTTTCCTACACACTCACACACATACACGTGTCACTATCTGAAAAAAAAAGAAAATAAAACCTAGACCCATACAAGTGGTTCTCCATGTACATATGTCCATGTTCTTTTATTTAACAATCTTGCATATCAAATGATTAAAATGATACACATGCAATTTTAAGTAGTCATTCCCTCCCTCTCTCCTCCCCTCTACGTTTGTTCCACGTGCATGCTGTTTGACACACATACTCTCTCGCTCTCCGAACAGAAAGAATATCCTTTGAGGTATGTGAATGAAAAATTAAAATTAATTATTTATGATCATCTAAAATGTACAAAACGTTTTTAAGGTTTCTATTCGAATGAATGCACACAAGTATGTGTTTGTGAGTGTGTGTGTGTGTTTGCATGTATGTTCATCGTCAACGTTCAGACTTATTTCTTTTCTTTACTCCAAGGTCATGTACATTCTTTGGAAATCCTAATAAATTAGTTTCTGGGTCATGTAGCAAACGAAACGAATCACAGAAAAGAAAGATGGAGATGTGGAGGGGTCAGGAGGTTTTCGTTGCTGCAGGCACACTAATGGATGAAACTGCTTTCTTGTGGCTGTGGTGGTAATTGGTTTTTAGCTCTGTGACTAAAAGAATTTCCAAGTGAGCTTAAATTTGTTCTAATGTAATTAATTGAAATGTTTAAAATATTCGAGACGAAAAAATGTGGCTTTTCAAGGCTCGAATTGTTAATGAGGATGTCTAAGGGGAAGGTACCAATTGGAATAGGAAGAGGTTTATAGTAGACTGAGTTGGTTATAAGCATATCTGTATACATAGGTAGAACTTGATACTGAGGACCTGTTCAGTGTTCTCATTAGGGTTTAAGAACATTATCGGACCGACATACAATGTCTCTTTTGGGAACTAATTTTTTGTATTATGGACAAAAATTTTATTTAGAAATCCGCTGAGGTTCAGTTATTTTCAAATGTATTACTACCAGACCAGGTGAGAGAAGTTATTTTGTTCGTTTCCATATAAATAAAGACATTTATTTTGAGCTTGAGGTCAAGTTTTATTATTTTTATTTTCCAATATTTCGCAATGGATTACATTGCATCTTCAGGGAATCTACAAAAAATACATGTTTTAATATTATCACAGCATTTGTAATTTGTATAAGCTTATCAACAACAAGAAACTAAAAACACACGAAAAAAATAGCGCTTACAATGATCTAAACAAGGTGTCAATTGTACTTAAAAACTATAATAGAACTTCACTATCATCGTCTGATGTAAATATTGCACTGATTTGTTTTTCATATTGCTATTTCTTTTGTGTGAGATGGCGGTAGCAATGAGCAGCATTATCGGTATCACTTTTGAAGTTTATTCGTTTTGTTGTTGATAAATTGTTTATGTGTAGCATTTCCAAAGTTAGTCTCTTATTATAATTGTTCTCTTGTTGGAGTATTTTTACGTTCTCGAAGTTTGGCCGGTGATTGTTTCTCTTGCAATGGTCTGCAAGTGCTGTTGTTTGTGTAATATTGATGTTTCTCAATTTTATATTCGACTTGTGGGCTGACATTCTCGTTTTTAGTTTATTTTTTGTTGTGCCTACGTACATCTTTCCACATTCTTCGTTGTTGTTACCATTACATTCTATCTTGTATATTACGTTGTGTTTATCTTCTTTTGGTATTTTATCCTTAGTGTTGCTAAAAAGTTTTTTTAGTGTGTTGTTTGTTTTCTGGGCTATTGTAATTTTGTTTTTGTCATACAAGTCTGACTTTAGGAATCTCTCTGATATGTGAGGTATGTAAATCATTGATTTATAAGTTTTTTCTTCGTTTTCATCTCTTCGTCGTGTATTTCTATTATTTATAAGGTTGTTGGTTACTCTTATAGGGAAGCAATTCATAGCTAGTATTTCTCTTATTTTGTTTTTATTCTTACTGTGGAATTTTTCATGGCTTATACGTAACACTCTATGTATAAAGTTTTTAGCAGTATTTATTATCATTTGCCTGGGATGTTTAGAGAAGAAATTTATGATTCTACCCGAAGCTGTTGGTTTTTGATACCAATCGATTTCCAATTTTTCATTGTTTCTGTATACCAGGGTGTCCAAATATGGTATGCATCTATTGCTTTCTTCTTCCATTGTAAATTTAATATTGTCATTGAAGCTGTTTAACATTGTCAGAGTTTCCTGTATTGCACTTGTTTCGAGAATCACAAAAAGATCGTCCACATACTTAGTCAATATCGTCGGTTTCGTCGTAAGGTTTTCCAAACAGGTGTCAAGTAGTTTCTCCATTACTAAATCAGCTACAATCGGAGAA
This sequence comes from Musca autumnalis, assembly GCF_047663935.1. NCBI lineage: Eukaryota > Metazoa > Arthropoda > Insecta > Diptera > Muscidae > Musca > Musca autumnalis. The sequence continues at coordinate 181,917,554 of NW_027412088.1, forward strand.
GCCGGTGAACCCATGGGTAGTCCTCTCTTTTGTTTATACACTTTGTCGTCATATTTAAAATAGCGGTTGTCCTTGATGCAGAAAGTAAGAATACTGAAAAATAAGCCCTTTGTCATATTAGTGTATTCTTTAATTTCGTCCCATCTCTCTTCTATTATTCTTATTCCTAGGTCCACAGGAACACTTGGGAAAAGGGATACAACGTCAAAAGAGACCATCTTCTCAGTTTTCTTGATGGTAATTTGTTGTATTTTTTCCTTAAATGCAATAGAATCTTTTACGTTATACTTAGAGTTGTTGGTTAGATTTTTTAAGATATTGACTATGTATTTGCAGAGTTGGATCGATGGGGAATTTACTGAGGAACAAATAGGTCTTAGTGGGTAATCTTCCTTATGTATTTTAGGAAGTCCGTATAATCTAGGTGCTGTGGCCACGTCGGTTTTAAGTCTTTTTCTTTCTATTGCTGAAATAATCCCAGTTTTGAAAAGTTCTTCCACAAGTTCATTATTTTTCTTCATCAAGCTTGTTGTTGGATCCTTAATTATACGTTGATATGTCATCATGTCCGATATTATGGTAGTCATCTTTTTTCGGTAGTCAATTTTATTCATCGCAACTGTTGCATTTCCCTTGTCTGCATTTAAAATTAATATATCTTTGTTTTGCCTCAAGAATTTGCGTGTACGTTCCACTGTGTTTTTTATGAATTTGTCCCTACCACTCTCTTTCATTTTGTTCATGTGCGTGTCTATCATAGTCGTAAACTTCGTTCTCATAACCTCTTGTTGTTCTTTGTCTTTCCATGTTTGAATAACGTCATCTCCATCTGCTATGAACTTGAAAAGGGGAAATTGTGACCTATTTGTTGGTAGGCCGAATTTTTCGCCAAGAGAAAGGAGCCAGATAATATCTTGAGGAATTTGAGTTGTTGTTATGTTGACGAACCACTTCTCGTTATGTTTAATATTTAGATCAATCATTTGTTGCTTTCTTAGTTTTTCAAATTTATCTTTCTGAGTGTTTCTTAATTTGTTTTGCATATTTGTTGTTATGTTAGTTTCGTTGAGTATAATACTGTTTTTCTCCTCCTGTGTTAGATGTTCGTCCAACTCTTTTTCTATTGCAAGTATTTCATTATTGTTATCTTTCAATTCAAAGTGTTTTTGTTTTATAATTAGGTTAAGTACTTTATTTTGAAAAATGTCAATATATCCTTTTAATGTATTTTGAATGTAGAAGGAATGTGTATTTTTAAAAAGTTTTTGTACGTTTTTTAAGGCATTTTTTATAAAATTTGGTGTAATTCCGTTATTGCGGCATCGTATCAAGAATGTTAACGAACATTTTGTTTTCTCTGCTTTAAGCTTTCTGTTTTTGTGTTTATTTATGCTGTGTTTGATGTTACCTTTACTTTTTATATTTTTGTAGAGCATTTTGTTGTTATTTCGGTATTTTAAGTAGGCCAGTACTAATGCTGTAGGTTTGGAACATTCTAAGTCCTGTACCATGGCTTAGTTCCTTAGAAACGAGGCTCGACTCATGGGAGCTCCGGATTTATAATGGGAGTATGATTGAGATCTTCGTGAATACGGTGAGTTGGGCCATATGCCCTACGTTTCTTATTCTAGTTCTACCATCATTCAAATCTAAAATTTACCACCAGACACCAGGTCTTAAAAATTACGTATCCTAGCAACCTGTATTTTCCCTTGGTTCAGACCCCTTTCCGATCATCGTCTCCGTTAATATACCACTTGACTTAATAACCACTGAAGGCAGTATTTTTCTGAACCATGAAAAGCTGATAGGCAAGGGTTCAGAGAACGTAGCAATCACTGCTTCAGAGAGCTGCCCATTCCCTCAGATCCTCGGATAGCTGAGAGAACCGTAATTTCTCTTGGTTCATACCAACTTCCTATCATCGTCTCCGTAAATAGACCACCCGACTTCATAACCTCTGAACGCCATACTTTTCTGTATCATAGGAAAGCTGAGTGCAAGGGTGCAGAGAATGTACCCAAGCACTGCTTCACAGAGCTGTCCATTCCCTCAGATCGTCGAGTAGCTGAGAGAACTTTCTGGGACATCATCTGCTGGTCAAATACCCGAAATCAGACGTAATTTCCCAGCAGAGGCAATTTGCAAGACCCAAATGAGGGCGATGAGCTTCGTTGCACGAACACCGAAGACCCAAGAGAGAACTTATTCTTGAAGTCAACAGACTAGTAGGCGAACATAAGCGGAAAAGGCGGCTAGACCACCTGAAGCAATTAGCAATTCTCTTGGTTCATACCACCTTCCTATCATCGTCTCCGTAAATAGACCACCCGACTTCACAACCTCTGAACGCCGTACTTTTCTGAATCACAGGAAAGCTGAGTGGTAAGGGTGCAGAGAATGTACCAAACACTGCTACACAGAGCTGTCCATTCCCTCAGATTGTCGAGTAGCCGAGAGAACTTTCTGAGACATCATCTGCTGGTCGAATACCCGAAATCAGACGTAATTTCCCAGCAGAGGCGATTTGCTAGACCCAAATGAGTGTGATGAGCTTCGTTGCACGAACACAGAAGACCCAAGAGAGAACTTATTCTTGAAGTCAACAGACTTGTAGGCGAACATAAGCGGAAAAGGCGGCTAGACCACCTAAAGCAATTAAGTAAATTGTGGGCAATGGTTAAATCACTCTGGAAACCGTGGAGGAAGGATGAGAGACGGCTGTTACTTTCAACGGCGTGGCAGTAACTGACCCAAAGAGGCCCGCACGTTATCTTAACCGGCATATTATGGAGCTCCCCGAGAGTGATAGGGCCAAGAGGAGTGTGCAATGCCGTGTAAGCAATCCCACGGCAGCGGTTTCTTTCGTACCGGATTGACCCGAAATCATAGTGTTTCAGCCAGCGGCAGCCAACCCAGCATTAAACCTATGCTCCTACGTAGGTTTCATGCTGCTAAACAACAACAACCCCTCCCAGCCCAGGAGGCACCACCTCAATTTACGATGGACGATGTTGCTGATGTCATCCAAAACGACCTTATCGTTAAGCCCACACAGCATATAATGGTAATTCTTTATTTAGCAAGAGTCCTCAACCATTCATTAGCCACCCATATTGTACCAGAAAAGTTGGCAAGGTGGTCCCGCTATTGAATCCTGGCAAGGATGCCAGCAGAGGTGAATTGTAAAGGCCGATTTCAATAGCAAAGATTCTAGAGGCACTACTCCTCCACATGGTGAGCAGCAGTTTTCCAGTTGCCTAACATCAACATGGATTCCGGAAAATACATGCTACTACAACAACATTACACGTCATATCCAGACATGTCAGTAGAGGGCTAAACCGGAACAGCCCGTGAGACTGGACAATCAACTATATGTGCGAACGCCGGTCGTTTGTGTAATCCACAAATAAGACGTCCAAAACCCGTGGAGTGGAACAGAAAGTTCCCCAAAGCGGAATGATATCTCCGGAACTGTTGAGCCTCTACTTCTCTAAAATTCCACACCCTCCAGACGGCATAGAGACCGTAATCTATGCGGATGGTTGTACGATCTTGGTCTGGGGTCCTATCGTCGATGTCATATGTGATAGGTTAAATGTCCACATACCTGACCTAGTGCAGCTCTTCCATCTGAGGAATATAAAAATATCAGCCGTCAAATCCTCTGCCACACTGTTCACCACTTGAACGGCTGAAATAAGGCTCCCACTGAACATAATGGCCGATGGTGTACTGATTCCGGCCACTAACTACCACAAAATATTGGGTATAACGTTCGCAAGCCACAGACATTTGCGATAAGATCAGAAGTAGGAACATGGTCCTCAAGTCGCTGGCCGGCAGCACTTACGGTGCTGACAAAGAAATCTTGTTGACCTCCTACAAAGCAATAGGTTGGTCTGTGGTAAGCTATGCGGCGCCAGCGTGGTATACAAATTTTAGCGCTACGTAGTGGAAGAATATTCAAAACTGCCAGAATTGCCCTGAAGACTGCAGCAGGGTGCCTCCTCATCACACCAGTGGACCATCACCATGAGGAGACGAAGGTTTTACCCGTGCGTCAACACAACAAGATGTTGTCGATGCAGTACCTGCTTGGGTGTTATTGCAGTGAGCATCCCTGTCACGATTTAATGGACAGGCTTCCTCCACCCAGGCACGTTAGGAGAGATCTTCATGATCTAGAGAGAGATACAAAGGTATAAAGAGAACTTCTAGATCAAGGAGCCTATCAGGCAGGCTTGGCAGCATTCACACTGACATGGTTGCGGAGGCAGTACAGAGATACAGTGTGAGTGGCGTACTTGGAGATCACCCTACATCCATCGCAGCAGAAGAACGCCAGCTGCCAAGGCAAACACAAGTGGTTTTAGCCAAGTTAAGGTCTGGATAATGCAGCCGTCTCAATTCGTATTGGGTACGAACCCAACGTTATCCAACACATGAACGGCATGTGGATTTAGACCACACGACACACTGCATTTGTTTAGCTGCCCAGCTAACCCCACTCACCTGTCTCCTGATTCTTTATGGACGCACCCAGTCCAAGTTGCAGAATTCTTGAGTCTGGGTACAGAGCAACCAGAACCTGATAACTGAAATAATACACAAACGTTGCTACAACAACATTACATGTTGATTAGGATGACTTTCACGGTAATACACAAGCAAGTAGTGCAACAAGGCATGTCATTGTATTGCCATACCGGAAGAGTGTTTGACTCCTCATGTAGATGGTCTACTGACGACATAAGGAGGCATCCTGCTGCAGTTCTCAGGGCGGCATTCTGACAGATTTGAATATTTTTCCATCGCGTTGCACTTATATTCACGGACTATACTGGCATCGCATGATTTACCACGTACTGACCTATCGCGTTATGTGTGCTTACAAAGGTTTCTTTATCTGCTCCTCAAGCGCTACCGGCTAGGTACTTGATGAGCTTGTTCCTACATCTCTGCTTATCGCAGATATCTGCGGCATGCGCGGAAGACATGAACATGCTGTCAAATGTGTCCCCTAGAATTTTGGGGTAGTTTTTGGTCGGAATTCTGTTACAATCGACCATGATATTCATCTTAGCTCTATCGTCCATGTGGTGAATAGAGTGGCCCTAAATTCATTGGCGGATATTTGCATATTCCTTGCGTGAAAAAAGCCGGTAATCGCAGGCCAAATAAGAGTTCAGCCTTGCACAAATGACATCAGGGAAGGTACCTGACGCCAAGATCGTACAATTATCCGTATACGTAACGAACTCAATGCTGCCCTGAGAGGGCGGAATACAGGAGTGGTTAGAGGTTGAACAGTTCTGTTTCACTCTACGGGGCTTAGACTTCTTGTTCCGGAATTCCAGGTACAACTGGCGTCAGACTTGGCCCGAGGGTAGTCTGCTCAGTGTTCTGAAACAACGTGGAGTGCTTGAGAGTACCAAATGCTTTTGATAAGTCGAGCGCCACCATCTTGCTCTTGCACGATTTGCTACTGTTGAGTCGTCGAATAATATGTGTGGAGATAACGTGCAGCCGCTTGGGAGGAATAAAGCTTCAAGATGCTTTGCTAGAGGCGACAAACGTGAAATCGGTTTGTATGATTCAACTCTGATGGCATCCATGCCTGGGGCTTGGTTTCAGTAGCAGGATCACCCTGCCCATTTTTCAGACTTCGGGAACGACGTGGGTGGCTAGTGACATATTGAGAACTTTGGTGATATACTCGACTCAGCATTACCATGGAGATTCCATCAGGGCCCAACGCTTTGGTTGATTTAGTGTACCTGATTCGCAACATCATCCATTGTAAATTGTGGTGGTTCATAATTGGCAGGAAGAGATCTGATGCGACGTAGTACTCTTCTCTTCGCCCTGTCACACTCGGGTTGCTCGACAAACTGTCTATTGAAATAACTTCGTGCCTCTTCGGATCAGTGAGCGTAACGTCAACAAACGTGATACGGGTCCTACCTTCTTCTTTCCAGGGTTCGAGAGTGACTTAACCATTGCCCAAAGTTCACTTATATTGGCTCCGATGTTGCAACTCTTCAGATCATTTAACCATTTGTTGCGGTTACGCTCCCCGACAAATCTGTTAACTTCCAGTGCCAGCTCTCTGACTCTGGGGTTGGCACGACGAAGCTAATCACGCTCCTTTGCTAAACCGTTGCCTCTGCTGGGAAGTTTGGTCTCACTTCGGGTATGCGACCTGCAGGTATATGGAAGTTTGGTCTCTCTTCGAGTATACGACCAGCAGGTATATGGCGAGCGGCTGCAACAGTGATGATGTCTCGGAACGTCCTTTCCCCTACCCGAACATCAGAAGTGTTGGACAGATCTCTGAATCGGTGATTAGTGAACTTTATAAAAATAGGCCGATTGGCTTTCCCATGATTGATGAAAGTGCGGTACTTAGAAGTGATGAAATCGGGCGGTCTGCTGATGGCGACAATTACGGGGAGAAACGACGGGTTGCCTGGTGAGTCATTTGCCAGACCATGTGACACGATGGCCATGTCTAGCAAACTGTGACACTTTCCGCTAATTCTGGCAGGGACATCCTTATTGACCGTGCAGAACTTAGAGATATCAATCTGCTCAGCCAGCACTATATCCCTGCGGTCAATTCCGAGGACCGAATGCCATAAGACACCACTTCCGGGGCGATCGTTCGTTGTTGAGCTTGGTTTCCTGCACCGCTGCAACCTTGATATTCTAACGACTCATGAAGTCCACTATTTCCTTGATCTTACCTCGGAGTCCATTGCAATTATAGTCCCTGTAGCAACATAGTCCCTGTAGCAACATAGTCCCTGTCGTAGTCCCTCACGTGGACAAGTCCAGAGCAACCGCTTAGAAGGTTGGATATGGGTGAAGATGCGGATGTGACAAACCGAGGATATGCTGCTCCCAACACAGTAAAACGATACAAATACAAACATATGTACACTGTGGTGTCAGCCTCTGGTCGGAACACGGATGTTGTGCGGTTCCTGTTCAATTCGGTACGAGATAACCCGCTGCCGTGAGATTGCCAAAGATCTTGGGCTAATTTGCAAAGTCCTTGTCGTGGTAAGGAGGCTATGGCGTGGTGAACCTCAATCCCTCCATCAATCAATGACTCAGGGACATACGAGGAAAGTATGCCCCTAACTTCTCTTTCTTGAGAGTTATTGGGATACTTCCTCAATTAGACATGCCTGATAATATTTGGGAGAATTTATCGCTTACTAAAGAGGATGAAGCGATTGACACGACAGTGATCCATGTCGCAACCTCTAGTCATGATACTGATACCCAATCCGGGAGCAAAACTGCTGAAACGACTTATCTAACTTGGCCAGACGTTTTAGTGTTGGACGAATCCGTCAAACCTTTGCTTCTTAAGCAAACACCACTGGAGGAGCGGAGTGAAATATCCATCGATAAAACGGATGATTCTCTGACATCGCAAACTTCCAAACATGCCAAAGGCCAAGAAGTTAAGGATAAGAAAGCATATCGAAGGGCAGTCAATTACTGCAATCGATATGCAAATAAAAATCACAATCAAATTCGTGAAGAAGTTTGAAGGGAATTGTCCTCACGCAATTAAGAAAGAGCTGCGTGTCAGCGAAATTACTACGTCAAGGGTTGGAGAAACCCCCAACGTTACTCCTTAAGAGGTGACAATGGGAGAAAATTCCAGTTCGAAAAAGAAAAAGAAGGAATGTCGCAGCCTTCAAAGGCTAAGAAAAAGCCAAAAAATGGAAAATAAGGTAACCAAGTCCTCTGATAAGGTGCAATTGACTCCTCAACAGTCTCAACCCCTAAACCCCGCAAAAAAGTGATAAAGTGTGTGAGCTGATGACAAAGGGAAACCAGCTGACTCAGTAACAGACGCGAGCATGCGGAGCAATGATGGATCAGTGGCAGCATCGCCTGCTTCAAAGGTCTCCAGTTGGCACTCGACCAATCCATGGTCATGACCAATGGTTGTGAAGATGATGACGCCGTCCGAAAAACAGATTCCTGTTGCGAAGAAGACGACACTCTCACAGGCGGTCAATTCGTCTGCATTGTATGCTTCGGCGACGAGGAAGGTTAGTGAGAAGATTACTTCTGGAGAGACCTCCAAAATCTCTTCAAAAGGTGCATCTACTTCGAATCCTTGTACGTCTGCGAAGGCGAGCAAAGATAACGCTCTTTGAAAAAACCGTGCTAGTCTAAGGCGAAGCAAGTTGACAATACTACTCGACGGAGAAGTCAAAGTAATTAGCTGAGAGAACAAAAAATCAGCAGATTTCCCTGTTCAGATAGTTAAGGCCATTGACTCGCTTTCGGAAGGCAACAAACTAGCAGTCGTAACTCTCTTGCTATGGGCCCCTACTCCTTCGATGGAGTTGGACCAAATACATAAGTTAGTGGAGAAGCAGAACACCGTTCTTCATATGTAAAAATGGAGGAATAACTCCTTACGTAGGGGATGGAAGATACCGAGGAACGGTCCTAACCGGCTTTAACATGGCAAAGCCCAGGATTTATCTTAGTCCCTCTTTCATCTCAAGTGGACACAGACCTCCCAGTGGTGTCACCTGGGGAACTGCCTTTAACAGGTAGTGAGCTAACATGTGCCGCCCGTTCTCCCATAAGAACGTTAAAAACTTGGGTTTGGGCGTCGGGTTAGTAACCCTCCCCTAGAAAAAACAGCCTACTATGAAAAGACGAAAGAAAAGAAAAACGAACCCCTCTAAAGTTGACGAACCCCGCAAACGTTTTAAAGACCATGATCTGCGAGTCTGCACCTGGAATGTTCGCACTCTTTATAGAGAAGGTGCAGTTTACGCATTGGCAGATGTACTTGAAAAGTACATGGCCGACATTACTGCCATACAGGAAATACGATGGAACGGGAAAGGCGTCACAACAACACCTAAAGGCGACGCAATGTATTATAGCAGCCATGACACAAAGCATGAGTTTTGTTGCGGATTTGTAGTTGGTCGGAGGTTAAAACACCTGGTCTCCAGCTTCACACAAGTGAATGAAAGACTTGCTACAATTCGAATAAAATCAAAATTCTTCAACATCAGCTTTATTTGCGCTCAAGCACACTGAAGACAAGGACGAACTGATCAAAGATATATTTTATGAGCGCTTAGAAGAAACATATGACCGTTGTCCTGCCATGACATTAAAATTATTCTAGGCGATTTTAATGCCAAAATTGGAAAGAAAAGTATCTTTGGCCCAACAGATATGCCGTGATTAACGTGGGTACCTACCTTCCGGTCTAACCCCACGGTGTTCTGCACACTGGATGGAAATAATGCGTCCATCGGCGTCCTCAACACAAATGTGAGTACCAATTCGATTCCCTGCATTTGGACGTGTTCACCCCCTTGGTTTGGGGCGGAGCCTATCTAACACTCCTGCCTTACTATGGGTCAGGCACCCGGTTGATAATGCAACTCCACAGAATATAGCCTCTGCCCAGCTTCGTAGCCAAAGACTACTACCAGTAGGACTAAAGAGTCCGGGACTGGTAACCCACAGAGAAAAGCCTCTGCCAACTTCGTAGCCAGAGACTATTACCAGTTAGACTAGAAAGTCCGAGACTGGTAACCCACAGAGAAAAGCCTCTGCCAACTTCGTAGCCAGAGACTACTACCAGTTAGACTAGAAAGTCCGACTGGCCCAACAGTCGGAATATTCAGTCTCCACAGTGAAAAATCTGACAATGGTATTAGGTTGATAGACTTCGCAGCGGCAAAAAACATGGTAGTTAGCAGCACCAGATTTAAGCATCTCGACATCCATAAGGGCACCTGACTGTTTCCAGATCAGAAAACAAGAAATCACATTGAAGACATTCATCGAGCGTGTTGGATGTGCGCTCGTTCCGAGAAGCAAACATAGACTCGGACCACTACCTAGTTGCAGCAAAGGTACGCATCCGGTTAAACGTAGCAAACAAAGTACAAACAGACACAACACGAAAGTTAGACATCGGTAAGCTGCAATCACAACAGATAGCCAAAGCATATTCTACTCAACTAGCCCAATTGCTTAATCAAAGCACTCCTTATACCGATAACATATTAGCGCAATGGCAAAGTATTGCCCACTCCATTCAAACAGCCGCAAAATCCATACTTGGATACCAGAGACCTCCACCAAGGAATCCATGGTATGATCAGGAGTGTCGTGCTGCCACCGAAGAGAAAAATGCGGCATATAGAAAAATGCGGCTACCAAAGAGTCAAGCATCAAACTGACCAGCAAGGTAATTTGGTAACTGATACAGATAGTGTGCTCAGGATATGGAAAGAGCATTTTTCAAACCAGTTGGTATCCAGCGAAGACAACGAAGATACCAAAGATACAATCCCAGAAGATGGTATTGAATGTATACCGCGCAGTCAAGATGAGATAAAGACAGAAATAAACCGGCTGTAGAATAATAAGGCAGCAGAAGCCGATGGCTTACCAGTCGAGCTGTTCAAAACCGGAGGCGACACGTTGATAAGGTGTATTCATTAGCTAGTTAGCACCATCTGGCAGGAAGAACGAGTACCGGACGATTAGAACTTGAGCATCTTATGTCCAGTCCACAAGAAGGGATATTACACTGTGTCCTCCAATTACAGGGGCATAAGTCTGCTCCCTATTGCATAGAAGGTAGTATCTGGCATATTGTGCGAACGACTAAAGGCCAACGAAATAATTGGACCATACCAATGCCGCTTTAGACCTGGCAAGTCCACCATTGACCAGTTATTTACTCTGCGGCAAATCCTGGTGAAGACCCAAGAGATGCAGATCAACACCAACCACCTTTTTGTCGATTATAAAGCAGCCTTCGACAGCCCGCTACGTTCAAAGGTATTCCAAGCCATGTCTGAATTTGGTATCCCCGCAAAGCTCATTCGGCTTTGTAAAATGACTCTAACTGACACAAGATCTTCAGTTAAAATAGGAAAGAACCTCTCCGAAGAATTTTGTATCAAAAGAGGTTTCAGGCAAGGAGACAGCCTCTCGTGTGATATCTTCAACATCCTGCTGGAAAAGGTTATTCGAGAGGCAAACGTCAAAAGAAGTTGCACAATCTACACCAATAGCCACATGTTACTTGCTTATGCTGATGATATAGACATCATGGGACGATCAGTAAAATAAGTAACAGATACCTTTATGAAGGTCGAAGCTGCTGAACTGGATCTGGCGGTAAACGGCGAGAGGAACACGTTGATGGTGTCGACGAGCAATGCGTCCATTGAGATCGGACCAACTGTTGAAGTTGGTTCCTATAATTTTGAGGTAGTAAAAGACTTCGTATACCTCGGATCCGCCATAAACACAACAAACGACATCAGTTGTGAAATAAAAAGAAGAATAGTGTTGGCCAACAGATGCTACTTTGGCGTAAGTAAGCACTTTAAAAACAAAGCCACAACTCGTCAAACAAAAATAACGCTCTTCAAAACACTGATACTATCCGTGCTGATGTATGGCTCCGAAGCCTGGGTACTTGCGCAAGCAGATAAGGCTTGGCGTGTTTGAGAGAAAAAATCTTTGAAAGATCTACGGACCAATCTGCATTTACGGTGAATATCGACGTCGTATGAACCACGAACTGTATTTGCTATACAACGACATCAATATAGTTAAAAGTATCGAGATGCAGCGATTGCGTTGGCTAGGCCATATCATAAGAATGAGCGATGATGAACCCGCTAAAAAGGCGTATAAATTCTAGCCACATGGCGGTGCACGCAGAATTGGCAGGCCAAAGAATAGATGGCGCAAACAAGTGGATAAAGAGATGACAAGGCGCGGTATTCCAGAAAGCGAAGCACTTAACAGAGGGAATTGGAGATCTTTTCTTAGTTCGGTCTATGGAACAAATTTTCTGTAATGGGCCAGCTAATTAAGTAAGTAACTCCTTACGAAGAACGACGGACATGTCACCAAATTTGCAACCGATAAGTCTGGAGAGATGGGTGCTCGACTTAGGGTTAGGAAGATTATGCTTCCGAAACCGTCCAAAGCACCAATAGGTAGGAAGCCGCAAAAGCTTAGCTTTGTGCAGATAAATCTGCATCATTGCAAAGCTGCTGCTGAACTTCGAAAAACCTTCTCTCCATAAAGGTGAGCGAACTTACCGGCAAAACCTATACTGTCTTCGTCGCTTCGAATGGGGACAAGGTAAGATCATGTATAGTAGCTAAGAAGAACCTTAACTTGTTTCTTCTGTCTAATTACAGCAGAGGTGACATCACTACAGTACGGATGGAAGCAGATCGGAGCAGGCCTTTACTACTGTCTTCTGCATGGTTAAGATGGGCCGAAACACGAATACATACAACCATCGTATGACTTGTGGTCTGAGTTATTGCAAGAATATACCACAGTAAGACCTTTCGTCGCCTACTCGTATTCCTTCTTAATGTCAAACGATGTCCAGGATTAGTTTTCGGCTCGTCGAAACACACATAGTATGGAGGGTATATTATAAGATTGTTTTTCCCTTTTGTAACGCATTGAAATAATCATTTAAAGTATATATATTCTTGATCAGGATAAAATTCTGAGGCGATATAGCCATCTACGTATGTGCGTCTGTTGTAATCACTCTAGCGTCCGCAATAATTGAGCTAGAACTCTGTATTTTTTGCACCCTATAGCATTTTTTCATAGACAGGTAAAGTTTTCAGGATTTTGGCAAAATTTTTTGACCGAACTACCTGTAATTTGACGTTTGAGGTTCCCCGAGGTCACAAAATATCTCCACCAAATATGTTTTACATAGGTCCATGTTTCGGTATAGGACCGTATTACAGTACCTCCCGATTTTCGGTATTTTGAGGATTTTAGCTATCTTTTTTGACAGAAGTACCTGTAATTTGACGTTTAAGGTTCCCAGAGGTAACAAAATACCGCCACCAAAAACTGTGAGCGTAGGTCCATGTTTTGGCATAGCCCCCAAAATAACGGCTCCTTCCGATTTTCGGTATTGTGAGGATTTTAGCTACCTTTTTTGACAGAAGTACCTGCAATTTGACGTTTGAGGCTCCCAGTTGTCACAAAGACAAAAATTTTCAATATACAGAGGTCCAAGTACGGAACGATACCTCCCGAATTTTGAGGGTTTAAGCTACATTGTTCGGCCTGGCCTAACCTAGCGAATCATTTGTTTTACTTTGTTCTTAAAAAATTCCTCAAAGTTGGTCTTTGAAAAATATTAAACAAAAAAATTAACAATATTTGTCTCTTAATTCCTGACAAGTCTTCTTAAAACAAATCCGCATTACACCTTTTTCTAAACTTATTTCCAACTACCTTGAAAAGTTCTTAATATCAGCAATTAAAATAGTTTTTAATCTCAATTAAAATCAAATAATTTAGCATTCTTTAACGGGCCGTGAATAATCACAAGAACAACAACAAATACTTCATCAAGTAATAAATTATCTCATTTACTTTTTGTGCCGCAGCGTAGCGTCAACAACAAACCACTACGAAGTAAACAACAAACACAAAAATCATTCTGTTTGTAAATTTCATTCATTACGACAAAAATCCAAAAACCGGGGGAAAACTGAACTTGGGCTGTTTTTATTTTTTTTAATTTACCCAGCATCGTTTACACTTGACATAAACAACAAAAAGTATGGCATCAAGTTAACCTCAATTTGTCTACCACACACACACACAAATAGCGACAGACATGAATTGTGATGAAGAAGAACTTATACCCTGACATACTTCCACGTGAAACGGCAGCAACACCCAAGTAAACAGAACGAAGCGTTCACACACCTTTTAACACACACATATACTCACACACCCATGCATAAACAACACCAACAACTTGGCTTGAAGAAATCTACCAAGAATTTAGTGATCTGTATAACTTGCGGAACGATGAACACGGCAAGGCAAAAACTCAAGAAACACAGAAAATAAGTAAAAAATAAAGAGACACAGCTAAAAAATCCGCACAAAAAATACAACTTAAGTAGAGCAAACAGCAGCAACAGAAACAACAACAACAAGTACAACAGCAAAATGACAACAAACTTAAAGAAGTCTTATGACATTCATTTGGCTTAATTTTGCCGGAGTGTTTAGAATATTTACCTCAAGGTGGGTTGGTGGTGTATATGGCTTAAGTTATACACACACATTCCATACCATGCCACACCCACCACCACCTCCTAAGTTATTCTCAAGCAGGCATTTTATTTAATATAAGGAAAAGTAACACGTCAACAGCCTCCAGAGTGTTGTACTCAAATATTTAAAATCTACTTTCACTTTTTTTCTCCAGATACAAGGTATGTAACCTGGGTAGATAGGTAGTGTGTAAATACTCGTATCTGATGTATGTGTGTTGTGTTCATGAGTAAAACATCTAGTGGATAATAAACAAGTATCAGAAATTAACAGTGACAGAAAAAATAAAACAAGTAAAAAATCATTAAATTCGGCCGGACTGAATTTTTTATACCTTTTCCCATAAAATATTCTGAACTAAAATGGAAAAATAAAAAATAATTTAAAAAAATTAAGTTTCAGTGTTTTATTTAGAAATTCACTTAAAACTAGAAAATAAATTGTAACTTAGCCTCAATAAATATATTCTTTCTCATGATGGAATCGTTTAAACAAAACTCTTGCCGTTTAATTTTTTCACCATTTTTAATTCAAATACAAGCGTTTTATTTTGAGAGATTCCAACATGAGAAAGTATATATTTATTGAGGCTAAGCGACAAATTATTTTCTAGTTTTGAGTGCATTTTTTTAAATTATTTTTTATTTTTAACTTTTTAGTAAATACATTTTTTTGGCCACTGAGAAAAAAATTCTAGTCAATTTAGGCCTAAAAATTTTCTGTAGAAAATTCCAAAGCCTCAACTGAGGCCTAAAAATTTTCTATAGAAAATTCCAAAGCCTCAACTGAGGCCTAAAAATTTTCTATAGAAAATTCCAAAGCCTCAACTGAGGCCTAAAAATTTTCTATAGAAAATTCCAAAGCCTCAACTGATGCCTAAAAATTTTCTATAGAAAATTCCAAAGCCTAAACTGAGGCTTAAAAATTTTCTATAGAAAATTCCAAAGCCTCAACTGAGGCCTAAAAATTTTCTATAGAAAATTCCAAAGCCTCAACTGAGGCCTAAAAATTTTCTATAGAAAATTCCAAAGCCTCAACTGAGGCCTAAAAATTTTCTATAGAAAATTCCAAAGCCTCAACTGAGGCCTAAAAATTTTCTATAGAAAATTCCAAAGCCTCAACTGAGGCCTAAAAATTTTCTATAGAAAATTCCAAAGCCTCAACTGAGGCCTAAAAATTTTCTATAGAAAATTCCAAAACCTCAACTGAGGCCTACAAATTTTCTATAGAAAATTCCAAAGCCTAAACTGAGGCCTAAAAATTTTCTATAGAAAATTCCAAAGCCTCAACTGAGGCCTAAAAATTTTCTATAGAAAATTCCAAAGCCTCAACTGAGGTCTAAAAATTTTCTATAGCAAATTCCAAAGCCTCAACTGAGGCCTTAAAAATTTTCTATAGAAAATTCGAAAGCCTCAACTGAGGCCTTAAAAATTTTCTATAGAAAATTCCAAAGCCTCAACTGAGGCCTAAAAATTTTCTATAGAAAATTCCAAAGCCTCAACTGAGGCCTAAAAATTTTCTATAGAAAATTCCAAAGCCTCAACTGAGGCCTAAAAATTTTCTATAGAAAATTCCAAAGCCTCAATTGAGGCCTAAAAATTTTCTATAGAAAATTCCAAAGCCTCAACTGAGGCCTAAAAATTTTCTATAGAAAATTCCAAAGCCTCAACTGAGGCCTAAAAATTTTCTATAGAAAATTCCAAAGCCTCAACTGAGGCCTAAAAATTTTCTATAGAAAATTCCAAAGCCTCAACTGAGGCCTAAAAATTTTCTATAGAAAATTCCAAAGCCTCAACTGAGGCCTAAAAATTTTCTATAGAAAATTCCAAAGCCTCAACTGAGGCCTAAAAATTTTCTATAGAAAATTCCAAAGCCTCAACTGAGGCCTAAAAATTTTCTATAGAAAATTCCAAAGCCTCAACTGAGATCTAAAAATTTTCTATAGAAAATTCCAAAGCCTCAACTGAGGCCTAAAAATTTTCTATAGAAAATTCCAAAGCCTCAGCTGAGGCCTAAAAATGTTCTATAGAAAATTCCAAAGCCTCAACTGAGGCCTAAAAATTTTCTATAGAAAATTCCAAAGCCTCAACTGAGGCCTAAAAATGTTCTATAGAAAATTCCAAAGCCTCAACTGAGGCCTAAAAATTTTCTATAGAAAATTCCAAAGCCTCAACTGAGGCCTAAAAATTTTCTATAGAAAATTCCAAAGCCTCAACTGAGGCCTAAAAATTTTCTATAGAAAATTCCAAAGCCTCAACTGAGATCTAAAAATTTTCTATAGAAAATTCCAAAGCCTCAACTGAGGCCTAAAAATTTTCTATAGAAAATTCCAAAGCCTCAGCTGAGGCCTAAAAATGTTCTATAGAAAATTCCAAAGCCTCAACTGAGGCCTAAAAATTTTCTATAGAAAATTCCAAAGCCTCAACTGAGGCCTAAAAATGTTCTATAGAAAATTCCAAAGCCTCAACTGAGGCCTAAAAATGTTCTATAGAAAATTCCAAAGCCTCAACTGAGGCCTAAAAATTTTCTATAGAAAATTCCAAAGCCTCAACTGAGGCCTAAAAATTTTCTATAGAAAATTCCAAAGCCTCAACTGAGGCCTAAAAATTTTCTATAGAAAATTCCAAAGCCTCAACTGAGGCCTAAAAATTTTCTATAGAAAATTCCAAAGCCTCAACTGAGGCCTAAAAATTTTCTATAGAAAATTCCAAAGCCTCAACTGAGGCCTAAAAATTTTCTATAGAAAATTCCAAAGCCTCAACTGAGGCCTAAAAATTTTCTATAGAAAATTCCAAAGCCTCAACTGAGGCCTAAAAATTTTCTATAGAAAATTCCAAAGCCTCAACTGAGGCCTAAAAATTTTCTATAGAAAATTCCAAAGCCTCAACTGAGGCCTAAAGATTTTCTATAGAAAATTCCAAAGCCTCAACTGAGGCCTAAAAATTTTCTATAGAAAATTCCAAAGCCTCAACTGAGGCCTAAAAATTTTCTATAGAAAATTCCAAAGCCTCAACTGAGGCCTAAAAATTTTCTATAGAAAATTCCAAAGCCTCAACTGAGGCCTAAAAATTTTCTATAGAAAATTCCAAAGCCTCAACTGAGGCCTAAAAATTTTCTATAGAAAATTCCAAAGCCTCAACTGAGGCCTAAAAATTTTCTATAGAAAATTCCAAAGCCTCAACTGAGGCCTAAAAATTTTCTATAGAAAATTCCAAAGCCTCAACTGAGTCCTAAAAATGTTCTATAGAAAATTCCAAAGCCTCAACTGAGGCCTAAAAAATTTCTATAGAAAATTCCAAAGCCTCAACTGAGGCCTAAAAATTTTCTATAGAAAATTCCAAAGCCTCAACTGAGGCCTAAAAATTTTCTATAGAAAATTCCAAAGCCTCAACTGAGGCCTAAAAATTTTCTATAGAAAATTCCAAAGCCTCAACTGAGGCCTACAAATTTTCTATAGAAAATTCCAAAGCCTCAACTGAGGCCTAAAAATTTTCTATAGAAAATTCCAAAGCCTCAACTGAGGCCTGAAAATTTTCTATAGAAAATTCCAAAGCCTCAACTGAGGCATAAAAATTTTCTATAGAAAATTCTAATGCCTCAACTGAGGCCTAAAAATTTTCTATAGAAAATTCCAAAGCCTCAAGTGAGGCCTAAAAATTTTCTATAGAAAATTCCAAAGCCTCAACTGAGGCCTAAAAATTTTCTATAGAAAATTCCAAAGCCTCAACTGAGGCCTTAAAATTCTCTATAGAAAATTCCAAAGCTCCAACTGAGGCCTAAAAATTTTCTATAGAAAATTCCAAAGCCTCAACTGAGGCCTAAAAATTTTGTATAGAAAATTCCAAAGACTCAACTGAGGCCTAAAAATTTTCTATAGAAAATTCCAAAGCTCCAACTGAGGCCTAAAAATTTCTATAGAAAATTCCAAAGCCTCAACTGAGGCTTAAAATTTTCTATAGAAAATTCGAAAGCCTCAACTGAGGCTTAAAATTTTCTATAGAAAATTCGAAAGCCTCAACTGAGGCTTAAAATTTTCTATAGAAAATTCGAAAGCCTCAACTGAGGCTTAAAATTTTCTATAGAAAATTCCAAAGCCTCAACTAAGGCCTAAAAATTTTCTATAGAAAATTCCAAAGCCTCAACTGAGGCCTAAAAATTTTCTATAGAAAATTCCAAAGCCTCCACTGAGGCCTAAAAATTTTCTATAGAAAATTCCAAAGCCTCAACTGAGGCCTAAAAATTTTCTATAGAAAATTCCAAAGCCTCAACTGAGGCTTAAAATTTTCTATAGAAAATTCCAAAGCCTCAATTGAGGCTTAAAATTTTCTATAGAAAATTCCAAAGCCTCAACTGAGGCTTAAAATTTTCTATAGAAAATTCCAAAGCCTCAACTGAGGCTTAAAATTTTCTATAGAAAATTCCAAAGCCTCAACTGAGGCTTAAAATTTTCTATAGAAAATTCCAAAGCCTCAACTGAGGCTTAAAATTTTCTATAGAAAATTCCAAAGCCTCAACGCAGGCTTAAAATTTTCTATAGAAAATTCCAAAGCCTCAACGCAGGCTTAAAATTTTCTATAGAAAATTCCAAAGCCTCAACGCAGGCTTAAAATTTTCTATAGAAAATTCCAAAGCCTCAACGCAGGCTTAAAATTTTCTATAGAAAATTCCAAAGCCTCAACGCAGGCTTAAAATTTTCTATAGAAAATTCCAAAGCCTCAACGCAGGCTTAAAATTTTCTATAGAAAATTCCAAAGCCTCAACGCAGGCTTAAAATTTTCTATAGAAAATTCCAAAGCCTCAACGCAGGCTTAAAATTTTCTATAGAAAATTCCAAAGCCTCAACGCAGGCTTAAAATTTTCTATAGAAAATTCCAAAGCCTCAACGCAGGCTTAAAATTTTCTATAGAAAATTCCAAAGCCTCAACGCAGGCTTAAAATTTTCTATAGAAAATTCCAAAGCCTCAACTGAGGCTTAAAATTTTCTATAGAAAATTCCAAAGCCTCAACTGAGGCTTAAAATTTTCTATAGAAAATTTCAATATTGGGTCTTCTGTGTCAAAATAAGAATGAAGTTCTCTGTCTATAAAAGACCTCAGAAGGGCCATTTTCTTTTTCTTCTATATATATAAAAGAGCAGTGAGGTGAGTGACTGACTGATTCATCAACGCCCAGGCGAAACTGCTGAAGCTAAAAACTTGAAATTTTGAGTGTGGGTGGATGTTGGTGTGTAGGGGTGAGATAAGGCTGGGTTTTGGAAATTCGAACTAGAAGGGTACTAAAAGTGCTAAAAGGTACTAAATAAAGGGTACTTTATTTGGGTAAACAGGAAGAGCTAGAATTCTGAAATTTGGAATGGAAATTCGAACTATAAGTGTACGAAAAGTACTAAATGGTAGTAAATTTAATGCAATTTGGATTTTGGTGAACGGATAGAGCTGGAATCTGAAATTTTTTGGATATTCGAACTATAAGTGCACGAAAAGTACTAAATTTAGTACAATTTGGATTTGGCCGAACGGTTAGAGCTGGAATCCTGAAATTTGGAATGAGGGTCACTGATGGAGAGTAACAAAGAAAGGTTTTTGGAAATTCGAACTATACGTGCACGAAAAGTACTAAATGTACTAAATTTAGTGCAATTTGGATTTCGGTGAATGGATAGAGCTGGAATCCTGAAATTTGGAATGAGGGCTACTGATGAAGAGTAACAATGAAAGGGTTTTGGAAATTCGAACTGTAAAGGTACGAAAAATACTAAATGGTACTAAATTTAGTACAGTTTGAATTTGGGTGAACGGATTGAGCTGGAATCCTGAAATTTGGAATGTGGGCCACAAATGGAAATTAACAAAGAAAAGTTTTTGGAAATTCTAACTATAAGTACACGAAAAGTACTAAATTGTACTAAATTTAGTGCACTTTGGATTTAGGTGAACGTATAGAGCTGGAATCCTGAAATTGTGAATTAAGATTACTGTTGGAATGTAGATTTGAGATATGAAGGTAGCTTTGGAAAATCGTACTAATGTGCACAAAGCAGTACTAAATGGTACTAAATTCGATACAATTTGTATTTGCGTGAACAGATTACTGTTGGAGTGTAGGGTTGAGATAGTTTAAGAAATGCGTTCTTATGGAAAAGTGCTAAATGGAACTACATTGGCTATAATTTGGATTTAGGTGAACGGATAGAGCTGAGATATCAAAGTAGTTTTTGGAAATTTGGTACCTCTTGGTATTTGCTATATGGTACAGAATTTTGTTTGTGATTTTATAAAGGGGTAGAACTGGAATTTTGAAATTCGGTATTAGATTAGCAATTGGTGTTTAGAGTGGAGCTAAGAAGGAGGTTTTGAAAATTCTTACTTATTTCTACAAAAAGTACTAAATAGTACTATAATTGGTTTCAGGAGAACAGATATAGCTGGAAAAGTTAATTGCTGTTGGGATATATGTTGAAAATTAGTAAGTAATTTTTGAAACGTTTACCTATGTGTACGAAAAGTTTGGTAACATGTTTGTACCAAAGCCATTTTGGTATTGTGTAAACGGTTTAGGTGAGAAATACCTAGTATAGGCGAACGAAAATTACTAAATGGTACTAAATTTGATGTTGGGTGTAGGAACAAAGCTGGGATTTATACATAATTTGGAAATACGCTATTTGTGCAAAAAATACGAAATGGAAAAATATTTGATATGATGATCACTTTAAAATTTGTGATATAGTTCTGAGTTTTTACCCCTGATAATAAAAAAGGCCTAAATTGAAATGCTTCAAAAAATTTACCGTTATATACGGTTGACATACCCGTGCACATTAAGTACAATTTTTTGTAAAAAAGTTTTTCTAACCTTTTATGCCACAAATTAGTTAGAAAATTTGCATAAAATCTTCAAAATATCTCTTCTAATAAACGTGGATCGAAGTGGACATTTTTTTAAATTAAACTTTTATAATCTCTGAGTATTCAAGGTCCAAATTGAAAGAAAATTGGACAATATAGATTTGTTCTATTTTTAAAATACACTACGAAAACGGATTTTTCTGCTCATTTTGAATGCCGAACATTTTGCGGACATATTCGGGTTGTTGGCGAAAGCGCTGAAGTTAGAACCTTGAATTGTTAATGTGCGTTATTGTTGTTGTGAAGGGGTGAGATAAAGTTTAGTGTATGGAAATTCGTACCGATTTTTGTCGGTAACTCAAAAATGAGTTAAAGAATCGCACTACTGACTGTCGCCAGATCAAAGAACAAGAAATCAAATTGATCACGTTGTGATAGATGGAAGACATGCATCCAGCGTGTTGGATGTACGATCGTTCCGAGGTGCAAACATAGACCTTGTTGCAGCAAAGCTACGTACCAGATTAAACGTAGCAAACAAAGTGCGAACAGACACAACACGGAAGTTGGACATCGGTAAGCTGCAATCACAGCAGATAGCCACAGCATATTCCACTCAACTGGCCCAACTGCTTAAACAAAGCACTCCTCATCCCGATAACACATCAGGACAATGGCAAAACATTGCCCACTCCATGCAAACAGCCGCAAAATCAGTACTTGGATTCCAGAGACCTCCACCAAGGAATCCACGGTATGACCAGGAGTGTCGTGCTGCTACCGAAGAGAAAAATGCGGCATATAGGGCTACACTACAATCAGTACCAACGCGTAGCGCACGAGAGAGGTATCGGGAGAAAAGGAGAGAGGAGAAAAGTCTCTTCCGCAGGAAAAAGAGAGAGATGGATGGTATTGAATGTATACCAGAAGATGGTATTGAATGTATACCACCCGGCCAAGATGAGGTAAAGACAGCAATAAACCGGCTGAAGAATAATAAGGCAGCAGGAGCTGATGGCCTACCAGCCGAGCTGTTTAAAACCGGAGGCGACACGCTGATAAGCTGTATGCATCAGCCAGTTAGCTCCATCTGGCAGGAAGAACGCGTACTTAACGATTGGAACCTGAGCATCATGTGTCCCGTCCATAAGAAAAGAGATAAAACTTTATGCTCCAACTATAAGGGCATAAGTCTTCTCCCTATCGCATATGGTCAACGTGATAATTGGGCCATACCAATGCGGCTTTAAACCTGGCAAGTCCACAATTGACCAGATATTTACCCTGCGGCAAATCCTGCAGAAGACTCAAGAGATGCAGATCGACACCTACCAACTTTTTGTTGATTATAAAGCTTAAAATATATAAAATACAATAAATAAAACAGCCCGCTACGTTCAAAGGTATTCCAAGCAATGTCTGAATTTGGTATCCCCTCAAAGCTCATTCGGCTTTGTTAAATGACTCTAACTGACACAAGGTCTTCAGTTAAAATAGGAAAGAACCTCTCCGAAGAGTTTTGTACCAAAAGATGTTTCAGGCAAGGAGACAGCCTTTCGTGCGATCTTTTCAACATCCTGCTAGAAAAGGTTATACTATAGAGGCAAACGTCAAAAGAAGTGGCACAATCTACACCAATAGCCACATGTTACTTGCTTCGGACCAACTGTTGAAGTTTATTCCTATAATTTTGAGGTAGTAAAAGACTTCGTATACCTCGGCACCGCTTTAAACACAACAAACGACATCAGTTGTGAAAAAAGAAGAATTGTATTGGCCAACAGATGCTACTTTGGCTTAAGTAAGCACTTTAAAAACAAAGCCACAACTCGTCAAACAAAAATAACGCTTTACAAAACACTGATACTACCCATGCTGATGTATGGCTCCGAAGCCTGGGTACTTGCGCAGGCAGACATGGCAGTGCTTGGTGTGTTTGAGAGAAAAATTCTTCGAAAGATCTACGGACCGATCTGCGTTGACGGTGAACATCGACGTCGTATGAACCACGAGCTGTATCTGCTACACATCGACATCAACATACTTAAACGTATTGAGATGCAGCGACTGCGTTGGCTAGGCCATATAATAAGAATGAGCGACGATGAACCCGCTAAAAAGGCGTATAAATTCGAGCCACTTGGCGGTGCACGCAGAATTTGCAGGCCAAAGAATAGATGGCGCAAACAAGTGAATGAAGAGATGGCAAGGCGCGGCATTCCAAAAAGATGGCGCAAACAAGTGAATGAAGAGATGGCAAGGCGCGGCATTCCAAAAAGCGAAGCACTTTATAGAGAGAATTGGAGATCTTTTCTTAGTTCGGTCTATGGAACAAATGTTCAGTAATGGGCCAGCTAAGTAAGTAAGTAAGTAAGATATATCGTGCATTTTGAGGCAATAAATGCAAATTTTCGAGTTGATTATTTCTCTAAACATGTTCGTCATGCTCTTATTTACAAGTTTGCTTCAGAGGTTTAAACAAGATTAGAATTGTTTTCAGAGATATTGCCTCGATTTGCTGTAAAAAGTCAATATTTAACCATGTTTAGACGAGGCCATAAAATCTAATCCCGATCTAACAACACAAAACCCAAATACGGTTTTTGTCGATTGGGTCTGTACTTTCATAAAATCCGCAATAGAAGTGGTTTGCACACAATTACTTTAAAAATGTTGCACAGTGTTACATGGGAGCTATACCAAAATACAGAACTATGTTGACAATTTTAGTGGAGAAGTTTTGTGACCAAATCAAAAGTCAAATTACAGATAGTTCGGTCAACAAATGTAGCTAAAGTACCGAACATCGGGAGGCACCGTTATATGGAGGCTATACCAAAACATGGATCTATGTGGACAATTCTTGGTGGAGAAATTGTGTGACTTCAGGTTGCCTTAAATGATAAATTACAGGTAGATCATTTTGTTTATTAAACCCTCAAATTATATGGGAGTTATACCAAACAAGTAACAAATAACAGTCGACAGAGATATACCCTCAGCCTGTGTGGATTGAAATACTTTCCTCACAAAAAAAAAAAAAATATGTATTAAAAATGTTTGGCGTATGAACCGGCAAAAGTATGAATAGGATTAAATCTCAAAAATTTGCGGGGATATCGATAGATAAGGCTTTTTATCACACTATCGTACGAAAAGCATAATATCGCCACTAATATCGCCTTAAGCACGCAAAAATGTGGAATATTTGTGTGGGTGGCACCTCAAGGATTGGACAGATAGGGCCTAAATTTTAACATAAACTAAGTTTCGACAATATTTGAAGATCCAAATTTGGATCAAATCGGTTGCTACGTCTATGAGAAATCGCGCGTACCATTTTAGCGAATATTTTTGTGGGGGAGGTACCGGAAGGAGTGGACCTATAAGCACCACCTTCGAATTTCATCTTATATTCGAAGAAATATTACAATATCCAAAGTATGGACGAACGCAGTATTCGGTTTGAGCTTTACATTTTACAAATTTCAGGCTGTTTTCTCAAGAAGTATGGACTTTCCCCTGAAAAAAACCTTTTACTGTCGTAATTGAGGCAGCGAATGCAAGTTGCTTCAACAAAAATCAAAGTGATTCGAGAGCAGGTCTTAAAGTGAATTTATCCAAAATTTTGTGTGGGAGGTACCCGAAGGAGTGGACAAATGTAGTCCATATTCGGACATAATCTATTTCTGGTAGATATATTACGATATGCAAAGTATGGACCAAATCGGTTACTCGCTTCAAGAGTTATGGTGCGCACAAATTTTCCGAACATTTTCGAACTTTTGTGGGGGAGGTACCGGAAGGAGTGGACCGATATAGTCCATCTTCGAACTTAAACTAAGCTTGGGTAAAATATTACGAAAGCCAAAATTTGAACCGAATCACACATTTTGCCTAGGCAATCAGTCAAGAATCGTGGATGTAGCATCACACACTATTTTTGGGATAAAATAAATGTAGTTCCCTTATCAGTGAAGTTTTTAAATCTCTGTTTCCGCAAAAAGGAAGATGCTGCACTAGTTTTTTCATAGCAGTGCAAGCGGCCGACAGAATACGCGATAAAATGCGCGATATTTTCAAAAACAATATTAGGTGATTTTCCTACATTGGAATTTCTCGTATCTCGCGTTTTAGTAGATGGATTTTAACGAGTAATGATTTATAAGATCCGCAACGTAAAAATCCAAAATTTGCAATCATGCACGAGTTAATCGAAGGCCAATTGTACAAATTAGACCCGAAATATATGATTTTTAGAAATTTGTTCCCACAAAATTTTCGTATTTGGATGCAGATTTCTCTGAAGCTGTGTAGGCTACATTCACGACACATATATCAAATAAATCAGAATCGTGAGTTCTTCATTCCTATATATGATTTTTTGAAAAACCTGTTTGCGGAACGAAATTGTAAGAAAATTTCAAAAAACACTTAAAATCTGGCTTCAAAATGTCAGCATCATTTAATGGTAGACGCAGATCAAATTTTGAAAAGCTATACATTGGTGGGATGATCCTTATTTAGTTGGCTTCTACTTTCACTTTGACAGGAAAATCGGGAAAAATGTGGTTTAATCACAAATCGAGAGAAAACAAAAAAAGGCACGTTGGCTTCAACCCATTTTTACCCATTTTTTAACATAAATATAGCCACAGCTTCCACGCAAATCAACTTTGAAGGCCAATATTTTTTGCCAAGTCTAAAAACATTTCATTTTAACCAAAAGCATTTAAATTGTAAAATATACAACCACTATTCGCGAGTTATAAAGGGGTAAACCGTGGCTTCAACGATGTTAAATTTTCAATAATATTGCCCATATACCCTTTCTAGCCTAAAGGCTGAGGGTATAAAAATATTCAAATACATTCTGGAAAACAAAAAGAGCTGCAGTCGAAAATATTTTTGAAAAAATCGTGCGATTTTTTACAAAAATATTTTCAAATTTAATAGATAAAAAGTTTTCATAAAAATATTCAAATACTTTCTGACAAACGAAAAGCGCCGCAAGCGAAAATGTTTTTGGAAAAAAAAAATCGTGCGATTTTCTTAACAAATATTTTCACAATTTAAAACTTCTGCGAACAGCTATATACATAATTTCGGGCATGATCTTGTTTTTAAATTAGGCCTTCTCAAATGTATAAGACCGCTTAAATTCTAACTTCTACTCCAAAAATTAAAAAAAAATATATAACAATAAATTTCAAAATTAAGCAAAGAAATAATGTATAAATTAAGAAAAAAAGTCGTTGGGAGTTATGTCCGCTTTACTTCACGGACATAACTCCCAACGAATCTTGCGAGTTATGTCCGGGCACCGTTTTGTGATAACTGGGAACTTCTAGCTACAAATTACAGGTAGCTCGTTTACAAATTGTAGCCTAAATCCTCAAAATCCGAAAATATGTTAGGGGTTGGTTTTGTGACCACTGAGAATATCAAACGTCAAAGTACAGGTAGTTAGGGAAAAAATAAAACTCAAAAATCTTCAAAACATCTAAAATCGGCAGGTAAGGTTATATGGGGGCTATTTCAAAACATGGACCAATGTTGACAACGTTAGGTGGATAAGTTTTGTGACTGCAGGGAACCTCATATCACAAATTACAGATAGTTAGGCAAACAAATGTAGCTTAATTATTCACTAAAATTGACACGTACTTTTATATGGGGGCTATACCAGAATGTGGACTGATATAGCCCATCTTCGAACCTGACCTGACCATCTTCGAAAGGCACACGGGTGCAAAATTATAGCGTTGTAGCTCAATTATTGTGGACGCTAGAGTGATTAAAACAGACGGACATGGCTAGATTGACTCAGAATCTTATCCTGACATATTATGATGGATTATATAAAAACTCCGTCACCTGTACCTGACAACGTTGCGATAGTTATAAAGTTTTTCAGAAGGATCATACGAGAAGCGTAAGAGGAAACTTGCCCTACTCATACACTAGTCTGTCCAGTAGAGACCTATCTCGTTTGACTCTAATGATTCATACATGGAAGCAGTAAAGTGTGGGCTTGACGAACAAGAGTTGCCTAATTTGTACATACTCCCGATGAATTGTTGTGTCCTGCGTTAAATGCTTGATGTTAGTCCGCTTTTGGAAGGCAATAACAGACTGCTTCAATGCTCTCCATGAGCTTTGGCATTCCGTCCTTGGCAGTGCCCAGAGGCGTAATAGGTTGGACAAGCAAATTGATAGCTCTACATTTTGTACAGTAAATGAGGACGCTCCTACGAGAATAACAAGAGATTGGCGCAGATGGCCACACATCAATATTATGGCACCTAGTGTGATAAATGACGTGTCCTTCCCATCATCGTTTCCATAAACAGACCAACCAACCAACTTCATAACCTCTGACCGCTGTACTTTTCTGGATCATAGGAAAGCTGATGTGTAGGTGATCAGAGAATTTACAAATCACAGCTGCCCATTCCGTCAGATCCTCAGGTAGCTGAAATAATTTTCCGAGACATCATCACAACGGCAGCCGGTCAGCTATGGACCGAGCGAATAGCCGAAATTGTACCAAGTTCTTTAGCAGATGCGACCGGTACTACCAAATGAGTATGATGACATTCGTAGCACCAACCCTAAAGACTCTTGATGGGTACAAGCGAGAAAGTGGTTAGACCAACTGCAGCAATGCTACATTGGTACAGTATTGTGTCATTTGTGGGCAACGGTTAAACCACTATCGAACCCTGCAAGAAAAATCATATTTCGTCTGAAACAACGGGGTAACAGTGACATATCCGAGGGGATGCGGATGTTATTTTTAGTGTTTGTATCCTTACTGCCCCAATAGAAATGGTGGGCGTTGGCGTCACATCCAAGGATTGCGTTACAAACGCCCACGTTCTCCTTTAGCAGCCTGTGTACCCCCTGATTGAGTCCTCATATGGCTTGTAGATTGAGGACAAGAGAGTGGCCTTCTCTCTGCCGTTCTCAAGTCGCACCGTGCACATGTCTCCATTGGTATAATTAGATAGAAATATTAAATTAAGGTTCTTCCTACCTACTACACAGGTCCTCACCTTGTCCCCATCGGACGATGCGAAGACCTCGAAGTTGGCATTGTTCAGTCCAGAGACCATATTTCTGTAAATATAAGGTTCCTGGACTAGAACAATGTCCACCTCTGATTTCGTGAGGGACAAGAGTAGGTCGGCGGCCGCTGCTTTACAATGATGCAGATTAATCTGCAAGCACTTGCCGCCTACCTACTCCTACTGAGTTTCGCGAGGTGGACTCAGTCGAAACCTACCTACATCCTGAACCAATATTCAGTTTTCCCTCACGAACCTTGAGGTACTCCTCTCCTGAGGAGTCTACCGCCATCTTTACGTCCATCCCTCCATTTTTCTTACAAGGGGTTAGACTTATGACAGTCCAGTCCTTAGTAAAGAGACCTGGGTTCTGGAGCTCCAGCATCCCCAGCAGAAAGTTCCTTGTCCACGGGGGGTGGGGGAACCCATGCTGGGAATACCTCCTTGATGGAATCTCCGCTACAGAGACCGCAGCAATTTTTGTCCCCTCCCAAAGGTCGTTGAAGCCATTAACGGTCTTCTTAAGGTACTCTTGCGAGCTCCTGTTGAGACATTTGATGACCTTAACTCCCTTCTGAAGGAAGGCACCGCCAAACTGATGGTCACCCTGATCTACCTCAGTGGACACAATGGCTCTACGAAGACGAGTCTCAAAGAGCAACCAGTGATTTTTGCTGATTTTCCCGAAGGGGTCAGCTCTGTCGATGATTGCAACCAGGAGATCGTCATCGGTTGCCACTGTGGCCGTTTTGGCATGGGGTTTCCTACGTCCTTGATTACGGGCCTTGGTAGCAGCTTTTCCCGAGGAGGTGGACGCCTTCTCAGTACTGGTGCTACTTCCCTTGGCTTTGCGATCAAGAACGCCAGCATAGGAGTCCGCCGTGTTGACCGCCTGGGAGATTATCGTCTTCTTTGGCGAAGGCTGTGGGCCTTCTGAAGAGCGAACCCGCTTCACAGTCTTTGGCTGTGAGGACTTGTTCGCCTTCTCAGAAGTTGAGGGTGCCCCAGACGATCCTCCCGTCGTGACTCCCGAACAGCTTGCGCGGGTCTCCGAAACCTTTTCTTCTGCCGCTTTACCCTCGTCAGATGGGGTAAGATCCGGATTTGGGACAGTCACCTTCCCCAGTTGACTACCCTTACTAGAGTCTTTTGGTGTCGGATTATGCCCCTTATCCTTTTCCAGTCCGGGTTCGGCTTCGGAACAGCTTTAGGTTCCACCTTACTGCTAGAAGCAGCAGGCTTCACCTCCACTTTTTTGCTTGCCACCGCAGTCTCTTTCGAGTCTTTGGCTGAAGCAGCGACATGGTCTGGGAGGAAGATTTTGTCCACCAAGAGTTCACATCTGGGTGCGTTAGGATAAGTTCTTTCGAACTTCCTAATGTACTTGAGTTTACTCTTGATGAAGGTAATCTCCCTCCTTGAATGCGAGTTCGCGTCCCTTCCCACGAACTTGCGCAGATATGCGATCGCACGTTTATAGTGGCTCGTAGCTGCAGCCTCTTTGGCGGATATTGCATTTAAGTCGGTGTCCGTCGATTAAGTCTCCTTGGATTCCCCAACGCAGGCCGGAGACTTAGGGTCCGTGGCTATTGTTGGAGTTTCCGTTGATTCCTCATCGTTGGCCATCGACTTAGAGTCAGTGGCTGTTGATGGATCCTCTTTAGATTCTCCATTAACATCCATTGACTCAGTGGAAATCTGCCCCCGAAGCTTAGTATCGGCGGGTGCCGATACAGTACCAGACTGGATAAGATTTGTTAGGCATTGCGAACCTAGGTCCACAACATCTTCGACCACATCACCGTCAGTGGACATGTCATCATCAGACCTCCGAGTTGACTCAGCTGGGATCACCGTAATGTCCAGTTCGTCGTCAGTGAGGGTGAGATTATTTAGCATGCCCTCTGGTGGCATGGTCGGAACAAGTCTCTCCAGTTCGTCAAGAAGTTCCCTACTCTGTCTTTTAAGACTGTCTCCGATAACTTTGAGATTTCCGTGTAGGTCGTCCCCGCCCAAAACTACGGTCTTGTCAGCCGTGGACTGAGTTATTAACTCCCTGCACCGTAACTTTACTCCTTTTATGGCTTTTACCCATCTTAGTTGATTTATTTAAGGTAGTTCCCGATCCAATTTTGGTCCACGGGGGGGAAAACCCCCCAGAGTCTTTGAGATATGTGAAGGCAGAATCGCCTTCGGTTTCCCTCGGGCAGTGCCGACCCCACATAACTCAGAGACCCTCTTCCCATCTGCCACGGGGGAAGACGCGTCCAGTAGAAGATTGGCAACTCCAGTGAGGACTCTAACCACTTATATAGAGACATAAGAATGTTGTCCTGTAGAGAGAACATCAGCAGGTCTCCTATAAATAAAATCTTCAGCAGGTCACCTATAGATAGAAGATCTTCTACAGGTCTCCTACAGAAAGAAGACCTTATGCATGTCTCCTATAGATCGCAGACCTTCATCAGGTCTCCGATAATTAGAAGATCTTCTGGAGGTCTCCTATAGATAGAACATCTTCTAAAGGTCTCTGATACACAAAGATCTTCTATAGACCTTCTTCAGGTCTATAATAAACAGAAGGCCTTCTGCAGGTCTCTAATACACCTTCTTGAGGACTCTCATGAACAGAAAATCTTCTGTGTGTCTCCTATAGATAGAACTTCTTCAGCTATTTCAGAAGCAAAAGATCCTATAGATAGAAACCCTTAAAGATTTTAATAGATATATACGAGGGGAACTAGAAAAGTTTCTGGCCTAGGCAACCCAACACATGGTCGTATATCAAACTGTCCTGAGTACGCTTAGGCTACAAACAGTCAAATGAATCTTCTATCAATATGAATGTTCTGCAGGAATGTTGTGGAAACAAATGTATTTATTTCAAGATCTGTGGCTGGTAGTCAGTTAACACAAATCCTCGGCAGATCTCCCGCAGATATAACGTATCAAATAAAAGAGTAACTTACAAGTCTCTCATACATGTAAGTTCTAGTGCTATGTTTTTTTACAGATAAAATAACTTCTGTCGCTCTTCTACATAATACCTTCTTCTGTATGTCTTCTTTTGAAGAAGACCTCTATTGAACATTCCACAATCTATAAGAAAAATCTTCTCTTTTTGTCTTTTTCTAGGGAAAATAACCTTCCATAGCCCTTCTACCTACCAGTCATATCTAGAGCAAATGGTGTGCGTTTTGTAGAGAGAACAACCATCTCTTTTAAATAGCCGTAATGCATTTCAACTTTTTCCCGCCACTGTAAAACTGATTTGAGAAAATCAACAAAATTACATTACCACTGATTTGTGTCAAGGATATGAAATTTAGTACTTTGAGTTGATTTCTTCTTCTTTTTCTTCTGCTTTATCACAGCATCTTTTCGATGGTGATGATGGTGTTGGCGATGATGATGATGATGGCTCAGATGATGAAATCTTTGAATACGAGTTGATGCATACCGCGTAACTTAATATATTACATACAACATGTATGTGGGTGTATCTATGCTTGTTTGTTTGAATATGTTGTATAATTTAGATGACAAAATCAAAGTCTTGAAACATTTTTCACTACACGAACATCTACTATTTACCACAGATTTTAAGTAAGAAAAATTACCAACGATATCCGGCATTATTTACTACCATGTGTGGGTGTGTTTGTGTGTGAGCGTCGTTTTGCCACGTAACAATGCATAGATTTATATATTTTTTTTTTTTTCATTGTTATTATGTTGGGGATGAATAAAGAAGGGAATTCCAGGAGTTGTTTGTTTCGAGCGTATTTTTTCCAGGTGAAGAGATTAAAATAAATATATTTTCTAGCAGATTTCCAGGAGATATTCTTGGTGTTTTTTGAAACCAGCCAAAATAATATGTCATGATGTTCCCGATAAGAATTTTTAGTCAATTGGCAGAATATTTACAAGAATAGGCCTTCAAAGAGATGAAAACGTTTTATGCTTTTAATATTATTACACAGTTAACAAAACATTTTTGAGTGTTGTATAGCAAAAAGTTCTGAGGAGGCTAACATTAGATGCAACTGGAATTTACCATCTATCATAGGTAGGTATGTTGATTTCTGTGTAGTAATTTCGCTAAATTTTAATGCAAAGGTGACGAAAGATTACATATGTAATAATTGACCTTGGATGATGTTGGAAAATAACAACAAAACCTCGAATAGGAAATAACACCAATAATCGTTTGTTCTTACTGATGATTTAAAGGGCCTTAAAGCCAAAGAAGACTATGGGCCATTATTATATGTGCTCTTTTACTATCTGATGGATTTGAAAACGCAAAATAAACCAATTTGGAGGCATTAAAAGTATAATTTTTACAAGGAAAGTTAATGCAAATAAGCTCCTCCTTGCAATTCAGTCATCACTTTTAACTGTAAGTTAAGCGGAACGCTATAATCGTTCTTTAAATTCAAACTATAACAAAAGAAGACTTATAATAATGAGGGTAAGTGTTTAATAAAGTTAAACTAAACTGCGTGATGGTTCGGATTCAAGAGGACGTAAATTATCCTCAGCATTGGTTGTTGTAACAGTGTTTGTTATTATGTTTGTATTTTCGTTCTTCTGTTCAATCTGGCTCTGGGTCTATCTCCAGTTCCAGGAAAGTGGCTGCTTCGATGAGATGTAACCACAGATCCACTGGCGTTAGATGAGTAGGTTTGGCTGGGTGATTGGGATGGCTCACACGGTAACATCCAAGCAGGTATTGCAACGAAAGCATCTCATTGTGTTGCTTTACTGGAAGAATCTTGAGCAGGCACCCTGTTGCTGTTCTCAGGGAGATGGCCTAATACAAGAGAAATGACGTGTTGTCAGGTTACGTCATTTGTCAGACCAGGTGACACGATGGTTATGTCTGGCGAGCTGTGACACTTTCCCTCATTGGCCGTGCAAAACGTAGAGCTGTCAATCTGCTCAGCCGGCGCTGTACCTCTCTGGTCGTTTCCGAGGGCCGAATGCCACATCTCATGATGCGCATTAAAGTCCCCCAGGACCAGACGATTATGACCTTCCAAAAGCGGATTTTAGGCACGTAATCTGAGATACAGCTATTTCTCGGCGGGATTTATAGGTTCAGCAACTCTATCTAGGCAGTTCCACACCTGACTGCTACCAAAATACATTCCATGTACGGGTCATTAGAGACAGGCTCAAGCGGTATAGGTTAGTATTGAACAGACTAGTGCACTTCTGGTGCAATCTTTCCTTAGCACATTGTAACCATCACAATGTTGTAAGCTACAGTTGTTGTTGAGCTTGGTGTCTTGCACCGCAGCGACCTTGATGTTCTTCCGACTCATGAAATCTACTATTTCCTCGATCTTACCTCGGAGTCCATTGCAATTAATTTGCAAAAAGGATGCATTCTCTGGGATTGGGACAACAACGGCTGGTGTTAAAGGCTACATGTGCGGTTGTTGTCGAGGGGACTGCGGGGGAGTTTCGTAGTCAGAAGACGAGGGACTGTGTTCACGCAGCATGCAGCAACATAGTCCCTGTCGAAGTCTCTCACGTGGACAAGTCCAGAGCAACCCCTTAGATGCACCCACTCCTGACATCTATTGCATCTCACCGAAGGTTGGATGTGGGTGAAGATGCGGATGTGACAAACTGATCACAGATATATTTGTCCTGGGGTTTCCTCCGTCCCGACACGGAACAAACGAATTCGGAGCAGGCATTCCGGGATGTGCTGCTCCCAACACAGAAAAACGAAACAAATACAAACATATGTACACTGAGGTGGCAGCCGCTGGCCGGAACGATGATTTTGTGTTGTTCCGGGTCAATCCGCTGCCGTGGGATTGGTGAAGGGCATTACTTACTTGCCACACATCTTCTTTATACCCTCCACCATAATATGGTGGGTATAATTACATTTGTCATTCCGTTTGTAACACATCGAAATATTCATCGGAGACCCTATAAAGTATACATATTCTTGATCAGGGTAAAATTCTAAGTCCATGTCAGTTGTAACGTGACAATATGATCACCGAGAAAAGGCCAAGGACTTTATCCTGCAAATGTTGACCATGGCCAAACAACATACCACCCTCCGAGCAATGGATCACCTCGACCGAATCTACGATGGTATCCGCCCCGAATATCGCCACTACATTCGATTTCCAGACCTTGGACGAGCTAATGTCACTCATCGACGACTTCGAGCTCTTAAAAAGGGATGAAGCCTGTACCGAACGTCCACATACCTCACACATGCTTACTCATCGAGCCAAAGGCTATCACCGTTCAACGCATTGCTGACAAAAAGGGCACACTCGTTTCCAATGCAGAGCCAGGTGGAAGATCTTCTGTTCGTATTGTGGCAAGGAGGATATACTAACAAGGAACTGTCAATGCCGGTACGATACGAACGTCGACGTCGCCAGGGACAGGAACCTTTGTAGCCCAAGGAGCCAGCAGCATTACAACAACTCCAGAGCACAGACCACCCCATTGCGACTTAGCGCACAATTATCTTCTTCATCAGAAAACCGAACGTCGATGGAAGAAAGCGAGAACCAAACGGCAGGGAACGAATCTACAACCAGGCGGCAATCTATTGCCGTATGTTCAATTGACCGTCGCGTCACCGACGTCACCCAACGCACAATCGCCTTCGATTGCAAACGAGGAACCTAACGTAAGAAGATCTGTTACCGTCTCGTTCAATGCCAACGAGCATGCGACCTTATCGCGGAGAACCGATTCACCGCTTCTGGAACTTCACCAACTAACGAAGACCCCGACCAGGCGAAAGGAAGATGCAAACCCGAACAAAAATGTGATAAAGACAGAAGAGGAATAAACCAAGGACTGGGAAGGAAACAGAAACAAACGTCAAAAAGGAAAAAAGAAATTTGAATCCTTATGCTAGTTTTAAGGGTTCCGAAGATGGGGGGAGATGTAACGTGACAATATGATCACGTACATAACACAACAACTACTACCAAGAAACCCCTTACAGTCTTGGGTAAACAGCGCTTTGACAACGCTCCACCATACATTGTTTCTACCTGACACTAGTGGTATAACAGACCACACACTGGTAAATTTAACTCCAGTGTATTTTTGCTTACTGCGAATAATTCGCATTCACTTCATGCCTCGAGGCACTCATATATTTCAGATTTGGTTGCTGATGGCGAGCTGGCTACTGCAGGGAGTTAGCTACACGGGTTGGAACTAAAGGCTGTTCTAAATCCGCCAACGTCCACCTTGGTGTTACCGAGTTGGGAATACTTTTTGGAAGCTGCCCATTAAATTGTGGTGGCTAATAAATTCCACTGGACTTTCGGGTTTTTCAGTTCTACAGGGCCTTTGGGTCATCTGTTCCATTCGGCACTGGACCTTCGGGTTTTTCAGTTCTACAGGGCCTTTGGGTCATCTGTTCCATTCGGCACTGGACCTCCGGGTTTTTCAGTTCTACAGGGCTTCGGGTCATATGTTGCATTCGGCACTGGACCTTCGGGTTTTTCAGTTCTACAGGGCCTTCGGGTCATCTGTTCCATTCGGCACTGGACCTTCGGGTTTTTCAGTTCTACAGGGCCTTCGAGTCATCTGTTCCACTGTTTGAGTAATAGTAGTACACTGTAGGAACTAGACCGTAGTCCTAGACTAACACTCGAGCGACGAATTTATCGCGTCAATATCCGAACGCCGTACATATCGTCTTTTCGAACACCAATACCCGAGCATCAACACACGAAGCCGTGTTCCGGAACATCAACAGCCTAACGCCGAACCCATCGTGTTCCCGAACATCAACAGCCAAACCTATCTTCTTCCCGATCATCTGCAGCCGAACACCGAATACATCGTCTTCCCGATCATCTGCAGCCGATAACTCCCGATTTTCGGTATTTTGAAGGTTGTGGCCACAATAATCCACCGAAATGGCTGAAATTGGGTATTTGGTCTTCATTTGAGGTATTAAACGTTAAATATGAAATTGGTCGGTATAGGTCCACGCCTGAGTATAACCCCCATAGAAAGATACCCACCTATTTTCGGTATTTTGAAGGTTGTGGCCTCAATATTCCACGGAAATGGCTGAAATTTTATTATTTTATTTATTTGGTCTTCATTTGGGGTATTAAACGTTCCATATGAAATTTGTCGGTACAGGTCCACGCCTTAGTATAGCCCCCATAGAACGGTACCTGCCGATTTTCGGTATTTTGAAGGTTTTAGCCTCATTTTAGCCTCACCGAAATGACTGAAATTTGTTATTTAGTCTTCGTTAAGGGTACAAAACTTTCCGTTTGAAATTTGTCAGTTTAGGTCCATACCTCCATATAGCCCCCATAGTACAGTACCTCCCGATTTTCGGCATTTTGAAGGTTGTAGCCACAGCAACCCACCGAAATGGCTAAAATTTGGTATTTAGTTTTTGTTGGAGGCAAAAACCTTTCTGACTGAAATTTGTCAGTTTAGGTCCATTCCTTCATATAGCCCCCATAGAACGGTACCTCCTGATTTTCGGTAGTTTGAATGTTGTGGCCACAGAAACACACCGAAATGGCTGAAATTTGATATTTTGTCTTTGTTGGAGGTAAAAACCTTTCTGACAGAATTTCGTCAGTATAGGTCCATGTTTCGATATAGCCCCAATAGAACGGTACCTCCCGATTGTCGGTATTTTAAAGGTTGTGGCCACAGCAACCCACCGAAATGGCTGAAATTTGATATTTAGTTTTCGTTGGAGGTAAAAGCCTTTCTGAAAGAATTTCGTCATTATAGGTCGACGTTTTTATATAGCCCCCATAGAACGATACCTCCTGATTTTCGGTATTTTGAAGGTTGTTGCGACAGCAACCCACCGAAATGGCTGAAAATTGGTATTTATTCTTTGTTAGAGGTAATAGTCTTTCTGACTGAAATTCGTCGGTATAGGTCCAAGTTTCGATATAGCCCTCGTAGAACGGTACATCCCGATTTTCGGTATTTTAAAGGTTGTGGCCACAGCAACCCACCGAAATAGCAGAAATTTGGTATTTAATCTTTGTTGGAAGTAAAAGCCTTTCTGACTGACATTTCTCAGTTTAGGTCCACGTTTCGATATAGCCCCCATAGAACGGTACCTCCCGATTTTCGGTATTTTGAAGATTGTGGGCACGGCAACTCACCGAAATGGCTAAAATTTGTTATTTAGTCTTTGTTGGAGGTAAAAGCCTTTTCTGATTAAAATTCGTTGGTATAGGTCCACGTTTTGATATAGCCCCCACAGAACGGTGCCTCCCGATTTTCGGTATTTTAAAGGTTGTGGCCACAGCAACCCACCAAAATGGCTGAAATTTGATATCTTGTCTTTGTTGGAGGTAAAAAAGCCTTTCTGATGGAAATTCGTCGGTAGAGGTCCACGTTTCGATACAGCTCCCATATAACGGTACCTCCCGATTTTCGGTATTTTGAAGGTTGTAACGTCAATATCCCACCGAAAGACTGATACATTTTATGTAGTCTTCCATGGGGTTATAAAATATTCCAAAAGAGAATTATCAGTATAGGTCCGCGGGTTCCAATATCCGCCTTAGAAGCTTACCTCTTGATTTTTTGTATTGTGAAGTTTTTACCGATATATCGGAAATGTCGTATTTAGTCTTCTTTGAGTCTAAAAACTTTCCGCCAGAAATTTGTAGGTATGATATAGTCCCCTTCCGAACGGTATCTACCGAATTTCGGTATTTTGAAGGTTAGCCGCATTGTTTTACCAAACTCGCTGAAA
This sequence comes from Musca autumnalis, assembly GCF_047663935.1. Taxonomy (NCBI): domain Eukaryota; kingdom Metazoa; phylum Arthropoda; class Insecta; order Diptera; family Muscidae; genus Musca; species Musca autumnalis. The sequence goes on from NW_027412088.1 coordinate 181,955,389, forward strand.
TTTGGAATTTAGTTTTTTTCATAAACGAAAGGAAACTAATTGTTCCATTTTACTTCAACACAACTCATTATGGAGGATACAACAAGTTCCGCCTGGGCGAACTTAACGCCGTTCTTACTTGTTTAGTTTTAGTTTCATCTTTAAGTTATTTTTCTTTGCTAGCTTTGACAAGAGCTCAAAAGCTGATTTTAAAATTCAACACAAACTTTACGAAAAGTTCTATTTAATAATAAACACACAATTCTTTACACAATTAGTTTTTGGCCAGTAAGCAGTCTTTATTAGGCTGCAGCGAGAGAGAAAATTGCACATAGATAGTTTAAGTTTGCTGCATAATGCATTATGTTCTTATTATTTTTGATTGGGAATCATAGCTGAATACTGCTGGGCTTAGCTACAGACGGCCGATAGTGCTGAGTATATATTGTGTAGCTGCGATTTTACATAAGCAACGGATGATAAGTAGGAGGTTAGGTGGACAAGTTTTGTATTAAATATTATAGTGTCAGTGAACCCAGTGACAACCTTCAGCTCGTCTATAAAGAGACTACCTTCAGCTCGTCTATAAAAAGACGACCTTCAGCTCGTCTATAAAAAACGACCTTCAGCTCGTCTCTAAAGAGACGACCTTCAGCTCGTCTATAAAAAACGACCTTCAGCTCGTCTCTAAAGAGACGACCTTCAGCTCGTCTATAAAAAACGACCTTCAGCTCGTCTCTAAAGAGACGACCTTCAGCTCGTCTACAAAGAGACGACCTTCAGCTCGTCTATAAAGAGACGACCTTCAGCTCGTCTATAAAGAGACGACCTTCAGCTCGTCTATAAAGAGACGACCTTCAGCTCGTCTATAAAGAGACGACCTTCAGCTCGTCTATAAAGAGACGACCTTCAGCTCGTCTATAAAGAGACGACCTTCAGCTCGTCTATAAAGAGACGACCTTCAGCTCGTCTATAAAGAGACGACCTTCAGCTCGTCTATAAAGAGACGACCTTCAGCTCGTCTATAAAGAGACGACCTTCAGCTCGTCTATAAAGAGACGACCTTCAGCTCGTCTATAAAGAGACGACCTTCAGCTCGTCTATAAAGAGACGACCTTCAGCTCGTCTATAAAGAGACGACCTTCAGCTCGTCTATAAAGAGACGACCTTCAGCTCGTCTATAAAGAGACGACCTTCAGCTCGTCTATAAAGAGACGACCTTCAGCTCGTCTATAAAGAGACGACCTTCAGCTCGTCTATAAAGAGACGACCTTCAGCTCGTCTATAAAGAGACGACCTTCAGCTCGTCTATAAAGAGACGACCTTCAGCTCGTCTATAAAGAGACGACCTTCAGCTCGTCTATAAAGAGACGACCTTCAGCTCGTCTATAAAGAGACGACCTTCAGCTCGTCTATAAAGAGACGACCTTCAGCTCGTCTATAAAGAGACGACCTTCAGCTCGTCTATAAAGAGACGACCTTCAGCTCGTCTATAAAGAGACGACCTTCAGCTCGTCTATAAAGAGACGACCTTCAGCTCGTCTATAAAGAGACGACCTTCAGCTCGTCTATAAAGAGACGACCTTCAGCTCGTCTATAAAGACGACCTTTAGCTCGTCTATAAAGACCACCTTTAGCTCGTCTATAAAGACGACCTTTAGCTTGCCTATAAAGACGACCTTTAGCACGTCTATAAAGACGACCTTTAGCACGTCTATAAAGACGACCTTTAGCACGTCTATAAAGACGACCTTTAGCACGTCTATAAAGACGACCTTTAGTTCGTCTATAAAGACGTCCTTTAGCTAGTCTATGAAGACGACCTTCAGCTCGTCTATAAAGAAAACCTTTAGCTCGTCTATAAAGACGGCATTTAGCTTGTCTATAAAGATGACCACGCGCTCGCCTATAAAGACGACCTCGCGCTCGACTATAAAGACGACCTTGTGCCCGTCTATAACGACGGCCTTGGGCTCGTCTATAACGACGGCCTTGGGCTCGTCTATAACGACGGCCTTGGGCTCATCTATAACGACGGCCTTGGGCTCGTCTATAAAGACGACCTTTGGCTCGTCTATATAAAATATATTTAATTCGCCTTAAATATACTCTTACTGTGACTAAATACTACCATCCATTAAACGTTTGTCATAACGTATACGTCTCCTTTTTACATGAATAATTTTAAATAAATATTCTTTAAAAAAACTATATCCCAATTAAAAACTATGTATTTCCAAAATTGTTTTAATATGGGTCTTAACATATTTCGTCACATGTCAATCTGGTTGTTTGGCAAATTACAAAGTAAACTAATCACTCAACATGAAATTTAAATTTCTCTTTTGTTTAAACACGCTCCTAACTAACCAGCTTGCCCCTATAATAATATCATACCATACGTTTTTCCTGCCATCTAATATTCAGTGAGAGATCGAGAGACCTAATTAAATATGCCCTCAGATCATCAGCTTCAGCATCATTATTATGTGTGATGACACAAACAGGAAAAAGGACATAAAGATGTCTTTCCTTTCCACTTTTTTGTCAGTTGTTCACTTTTTTTACTCCAAATTATAGAGCAAACATGTTTGAGCTGCAGGCACTTGATTACGTGAGTAAAACTTCATTGCTTTGAGTGGTGCATCATCAACATTAAAAAGAGAAAGCAAACACACAAATGAATGAATGCATGCATACAAACATGCACACTCACACACACACACATGACTGATAAATATAGCGTAGATGTTGAGTAGAACTTCATCGCAAGTGTCACGTTTCTTTTGTGAAGGCACCGCTACTATGGCTGATGCATCTTTGGGCTTGTGTGTCATAAGTGTGTATGTGTACGTTTCTACTTGGCTTGTAATTTGTCAAAATTTGGGGTTTTAGTTTTGCTACACAGACCGTAATGCTTAATTAATAACGAAAAGGGTAGGGTAGGATAGGGTAAAAAGTCATCCATGTGTGGATAGAATGAAAAGCCCTGAGCCAAGGTTAATTATATACAATTTTTTCTCTTTTATGCTCATTACCAAACCAGTGAAAGCAAATGGCTCTAATAGAGGGATAAGTATATTTCTGGTTTCTTGTTGCTGCTAATTAAGTTTCAGGTTAAGTTGCATGTCAAAGAGAACAGCAGAAAATTATATACTGTTTGACACCGTCCATTGTAAAATGGGGGTTATACACTAAAATAACTAATATAAAAAAAGTGGCACAAACCTACTTTTATACTAGCAATACCTTCAATTCCAACACTAAAAGGGTTTTTTTTTTGGAATTTAAAAATTAAAATACAAAAAACATTTACAAAAATTCGCTTTTAAAATCTTTTGTCTAGACAGGGATTTCCTTTCAAACCCAACTTTTCGTGGAATAAAATATTAAATTCGTACAAAAAAATTAAATTAATATCAGTTTTTTTTTCAGCCGTAAGAAAAAGTTAAGAGGCAAAAAAATTCCACATTTTTTTATATACATTTCAGAGTGAATGATAAATATGTGGCATATGCGAAATTGTTCTTCATACACATGACTTAATATATGTGTTAAATCACAGGAGTTCTTATGTTGATGTCGTTGTACAGCAGATACAGCTCGTGGTTCATACGACGTCGATAGCACATTCTCCTTCGACCTTCATAAAGGTATCGGTTACTTCTTTTACTAATCGTCCCATGATGTCTATATCATCAGCATAAGCAAGTAACATGTGGCTATTGGTGTAGATTGTGCCACTTCTTTTGACGTTTGCCTCTCGCAGGATGTTGAAAAGATCACACGAAAGGCTGTCTCCTTGTCTGAAACCTCTTTTGGTACCAAACTCTTCGGAGAGGTTCTTTCCTTTTTTAACTGACGATCTTGTGTCAGTTAGAGTAATTTTACAAAGCCGAATGAGCTTTGCGGGGATACCAAATTCAGACATTGCTTGGAATACCTTTGAACGTAGCGGGCTGTCGAAGGCTGCTTTATAATCGACAAAAAGGTGGTAGGTGTCGATGTGCATCTCTTGGGTCTTCTCCAGGATTTGCCGCAAGGTAAATATCTGGTCAATGGTGGACTTGCCAGGTCTAAAGCCGCATTGGTATGGCCCAATTATCTCGTTGACCATAGGCTTTAGTCGTTCGCACAATATCCCTGACACGATCTTGTAGGCAATCGGGAGTAGACCTAGAGCATACAGTCTTATCTCCTTTATTGTGGAAGGGGCACAGGATACTCAGGTTCCAATCGTCGGGTACTCGTTCTTTCTGCCAGATTGTGCTAATTAGCTGATGAGTACACCTTATCAGCGTGTCGCCTCCGGTTTTGAACAGCTCGGCTGGGAGGCCTCAGCTCCTGCTGCCTTATTATTCTTCAGCCGGTTTATTGCTGACTTTACCTCATCTTGGCCGGGTGGTATACATTCAATACCATCTTCTGGGATTGGATCTGTGGTATCTTCGTCGACTTCGCTACTATTGGATGCCAGCAGTTTGGAAAAATGCTCTTTCCATATCCTGAGGACACTATCTGTATCAGTTACCAAATTACCTTGCTGGTCTCTACAGGAGGATGTGACAGTTCCAAAGCCATCAGTTTAATGTTTCAGTCTTTGGTAGAATTTTCGTACTTCATTCTGTCTCCTGTAAATCTCGATTTGTTCACACTCCCGTTTTTCCACCTCTCTCTTTTTCATGCGGAAAAGACGTTTCTTCTCTCTCCTTTTCTCCCGATACCTCTCTCGTGCGCCACGCGTTGCTACTGATTGTAAAGTAGCCATATATGCCGCATTTTTCTCTTCGGTAGCAGCACGACACTCCTGGTCATACCATGGATTCCTTGGTGGAGGTCTCTGGTATCCAAGTACTGATTTTGCGGCTGTTTGCTTGGAGTGGGCAATGTTTTGCCATTGTTCTGATATGTTATCGGGACGAGGAGCTTACCGATGTCCAACTTCCGTGTTGTGTCTGTTCGCACTTTATTTGCTACGTTTAAGCGGGTACGTACCTTTGCTGCAACAAGGTAGTGGTCCTAGTCTATGTTTGCACTTCGGAACAATCGTACATCCAACACGCTTGATGCATGCCTTCCATCTATCACAATGTGATCAATTGGATTTCTTGTTCTTTGATCTGGCGACAGCCATGTGCCTTTATAAATATCGAGATGCTTAAATCTGGTGCTGCTAACTACCATGTTTTTTGCCGCTGCGAAGTCTATCAGCCTCATGCCATTGTCAGATGTTTCATTGTGGAGACTGGATTTTCCGACTGTTGGGCCAAAGATATTTTCCTTTCCAATTTTGACATTAAAATCGCCTAGAATAATTTTAATGTCATGGGCAGGACAACGGTCATATGTTTCTTCTAAGCGCTCGTAAAATATATCTTTGGTCTGTTCGTCCTTTTCTTCAGTGGGAGCATGAGCGGAAATAAAGCTGATGTTGAAGAATTTTGCTTTTATTCGAATTGCAGCGAGTCTTTCATTCACTGGGGTGAAGCTGGAGACCACATGTTTTAACCTCCGACCAACTAAAAATCCGCAACCAAACTCATGCTTTATGTCATGGCAGCTATAATACAGTGCGTCACCTTTAGTTGTTGTTGTGATGCCTTTCCCGTTCCATCGTATTTCCTGTATGGCAGTAATGTCGGCCTTGTACTTTTCAAGTACATCTGCCAATGCGTAAACTGCTCCTTCTCTTTAAATGCAAAAGCTTAATTTTCGTCCCAAGTTCTTTGACAGCCGATAGAGCGGTTTTGACGGACTTTTAATTGCATTAAAGCTGTTATCTATCCTTTCAAAAGTTACAGAATTTTGACCAGTAACAGCTACGTATTCTGAATCATTGAACATTGGAGCGTATAACTTCTGACGCTATGTATACGCTATACATGTACATACATATGTATCCGTCGGCCTCTCTGCGTTGTTAACACGCTACATCGTAATACTTTTCCAAGCTTAGGTTAAGTTCGGATATAAATTCTATCGGTACACTCTTTCAGATACCTCCCCAAAAATTTTCAATAATTTTCCATTAAAGTTTAAGGGCCGTTCGATGAAAGGTTTAGATTTGTTCCTCTTTCAAAGAACTGTTGAAGGATAGTTTTAAGACGTTCATAGTTTCTGAGATGATGGACATAAAGCTTTAAAAAATCCTACGGTGACCAACTTATCACGATACTTATCAAAAGAGTAACTCACATTGTTCCAACACTTGCACATATTTAATAATTTCCTCAAACTTAAATCAAATTCGATGATAGACAAAAATTTTCTTCGAGTAAATTCCTCTCTCGATGTTTAAATTTGTCGTTTAGTAATGTTTAAGGGAAGTTCCCGATTTTTTCTTTTTAATATGTTACTGAAGGTAGTCATTGTTTTCGTGAGGCAATCCATACCTACTGGCACAACAGCTTGAAATCTTTAAAAATCTTACCTTGACCAACAAAAATGGCTGGTGGTAGATCAAGTTCCAAGAATTCGGTATTCGAATTTTATTATTAAGAAAACGAAGAAAAATTAGGGTGTAATTTCATAAATTTTATTAAGAACAAACAATAAAGAAAAACAGTGCCCGGGCGTAACACCTACGGACATAACTCCCAAAAATTCGTTGGGAGTTTTGTCCTTGAAGCAAAGCGGACATAACTACAAAAAAAAAAACGCGAACATAACTCCCAACGATTTTTTTCTTAATTTTTTATTTTATTATTATTATTTTTTTTTTTTGCTTTTCGAAATTTTTCATTATATTTTATTGTTCAAAGAACTGTTATAAATTTTAGAGAAGGGGTTAGAATGTAAACGGAATTGTACATTTGGGAAGGCTTAAGAGCCAAACAATAGCGAAGTCTCCACAAAATCTTCTTGATTTCATAATATCATTTAAAAATGATATTATATCTGAATTTTGTCAGCAGCAGTTCGGAGAAATTTTACCAGACTACAGTATTCGACGAAGACACAGTCGTATATACAAGTATATTAAAATTGCAAATACTCCTATAAAAACGAAAAGCTCCGCAGGCGAAAATAAATTTTTGTAAAAAATCGCGCGATTTTTTTTTTTAATATTTTTGCCTCCCGCGCTTTTCGGTTTTATAAGAGTATTTGCAATTTTTATACCCTCCACCATATGGAGGGTATAATTAAATTTGTCATTCCGTTTGTAACACATCGAAATACTCGTCGGAGACCCTATAAAGTATATATATTATTGATCAGCATAAAATTCTATGTCAATTTGACCATGTCCGTCTGTCCGTCTGTCCGCCTGTCCGTCCGTCTGTCTGTCTGTTGAAATCAAGATACAGCTCGCAATTTTAAAGATAGAGAGTCAAAATTTGGTACAGAAGTTTTTATTACTTTCAGGATGGTTGGTATTGAAAATGGGATATATCGGTCCACGTTTTGATATAGCCCCCATAAAACGGTACCACCCGATTTCCGGTATTTTTAAGGTTTTAGCTTCATTATCCTACCAAAATGGCTGAAATTTGGTACGTAGTCTTCTTTAGAGGTATAAAACTTTCCCCCAGAATTTTGTCGGTGTCGGTCCACACCTTCATATAGCCCCCATAGAACGGTACCTACCGATTTTCGGTATTTTGAAGGTTTTAGCTTCATTATCACACCGAAATGGATGAAATTTGGTACTTAGTCTACGTTGGTGGTATAAAACTTTCCCCCAGAACTTTGTCGGTATCGGTCCATGCCTTCATATAGCCCTCATAGAACGGTACCTCCCGATTTTCGGTATTTTTAACGTTTTGGCCTCAATATTCCACCGAAATGGCTGAAATTTGGTATTTAGACTTCGCTGGGGGTACTCAAACTTCCCCTTTAAATTTGTCGGTATAGGTCTACGCCTTCATATAGCCTCCATGGAAAGGTACCTCTCATAGAACGGTACCACCCGATTTCCGGTATTTTTAAGGTTTTAGCTTCATTATCCTACCAAAATGGCTGAAATTTGGTACGTAATCTTCTTTAGGGGTATAAAACTTTCCCCCAGAATTTTGTCGGTATCGGTCCACACCTTCATATAGCCCCCATTGAACGGTACCTCCCGATTTTCGGTATTTTGAAGGTTTTAGCTTCATTATCACACTGAAATGGATGAAATTTGGTACTTAGTCTACGTTGGTGGTATAAAACTTTCCCCCAGAACTTTGTCGGTATCGGTCCATATAGCCCTCATAGAACGGTACCTCCCGATTTTCGGTATTTTCAACGTTGTGGCCTCAATATTCCACCGAAATGGCTGAAATTTGGTATTTTGACTTCGCTGGGGGTACTCAAACTTCCCCTTTAAATTTGTCGGTATAGGTCTACGCCTTCATATAGCCTCCATGGAAAGGTACCTCCCGATTTTTCGTATTTTGAAGGTTGTGTCTTCAATATTACACCAAAATGGCTGAAATTTGGTATTTAGTCTTAAATGTGATATAAAAAACTGTTCGCCAGAAATACGTCTGTCCACGCTTTCATATTGCCCCATTTCTGACTAAAATTCGTCGGTATAGGTCCACGTTTCGATATAGCCCCTATAGAACGGTACCTCCCGATTTTCGTAATACTGAAGATTGTGACGTCAATATCCAACCGAAATGGCTGAAATTCGTTATTTCGTCTTCCAAGAGTTATAAAATATTCCAGAGGAGTATTATCAGTATAGGTCCACGTCTTCCTATATATCCACAGAAGCGTACTTCTTGATTTTCGGTATTTTTTAAGTTTTAGTCACATTCTCTTACCGAAATATAGGAAATTTGGTATTTAGTCTTCTTTGAGCCTAAAAACTTTCCGTCAGAAATTTGTCGGTATAGATCGACGTTTTGAAATAACCCCCATAGAATGGTGCCTTACATTGTTTTACCGAAATTACTGAAATTTAGTATTACGTCTTCTTCATACACGAAAAGAAACTAATTATTCCATTTTTCTTCAATACAACTTGTGGTGGAGGGTATAACAAGTTCGGCCCGGCCGAACTTAACGCCGTTCTTACTTGTTTAGAAAAACTTTGTAATTCCAAAATTGTGAACATATTTTTGTAAAAAATCGCGCAATTTTTTCAAAAATATTTTCGACTGCGGCGCTTTTCGGTTTTATAAAAGTATTTGCAATTGTGTAGAAAAACTTTGTATTTTCTAAATCTTTAAAAAATGTTTGTAAAAAATCGCGCGATTTTTTTTTCAAAAATATTTTAGCCTGCGGCGCTTTCATTTTTTAAAAATATTTGCATATGTTTACAAAAACTTAGTACTTCCTTAATGCCCGTAATTTCTACGCGTAGTTATCTATGTGTTCATAGATATCCCCCGTGTAAGCAAAATTTCATAATTTCAATCCATAGGTAACGTTACCGGGTCGAAAACGGCCGTGTTACTTACACCAAGGATTTTACCTGGTTGATCGTTGCCAATGTGTTAAAAATTGTAAAACACTTATATGTGGCAATGTTTTTACGAAATCCTGAATGAAAAATCACCAATGTTACCACATGTTTTAAAAATGTACACACCTCGGTAAATGGCACGTAGAAATTACCAAACGAGTAGGTAAAGAATACTAATAGGTAGCTACCTACCCGGTTACCTAGGGCATAAATTGTTAAAATATTTTTGAAAAAATCAATTCAAACTGAACTAGAAATAATGGAGAGTAGAAGTTTCAATATGTTAAAATTATAAAAAAAACTATAACCATCAATTAGTTACATATTACAAACTATTGAATGAATATCTTTAAAAATCTTTTTTGAAAATACACGCCAAATTTAGGGCTTCTTTTACACCCCAAATTTAATTGCATAAATTTTTTGGAGCGTAAATAAATATTTTTGGGGCCTAATTGTATTTTCGGTGTTTAGGGTGATATTGCATTTACCAAATGCACCTCAATTTCACAAATGGTTTTTGGCCCCAATGATATTTTGGGGCATAAATGTAATATTTTTTTGGGGCCAAATTTCCTAGTTTTGGGCCTTTTTGTATTGAGACCATTTTTGAAATTAACAAAAAAAACACACACCAAAAATTGTGGTCCATTTTCATTTCCGTTTGGGATGCTATTTCACGGGGCCTTATTTCTGTACGCCCATCTCAACAAATCCAGACGATTGAAAATCGCTAAACTTCCCAATTTAAAAAAGATTATTACACAAAAAAGAAAATAAATACTTGGACCCTATTTTGCAAACAGCTAGCCAGATATCAGTGTTAGATTTCTGTGCATTACTTAAAAAACTTTTTTGATATTTTATGCCCAATTCGTAGAAAAGAAGGCGTAACTCGTTGAGTTTTAGATATCAACTGCAAAAGGTAAAAGAGAAATAGTAGAAAAAAATAGAAATTGCTAACTCAAAAAACGCACTTTTTCAGTTACACCACTCTTTGAGTAAATGAGCGACATGCGTTTGTATTAGAGGATGTGATTCCCTTAAATTAATATATTTACGTACACAATTCTACGGCAACAATTTATTAGATAAGAGAAACACCCACACCATCAACAAGATAAACACATGACAAAAGGCCTCTGTAATCCCGTGACATTATATGCGCGTAGTTTCAAAAGGTAATACAGCAAAAGTCATATATTACACATTTTGACAGATGCCAGGAAGAACTACCCTATGCTACATTGTAGCACAGCACTTATTTTGGTGTAATTTTTTGGTAAATACCATTTAATAACGTCGAAAAAATCGACATAGTTATTTGCTATAATATAAATGATAAATTATGGAGTTCTTTAGCTGACATCAATGTCAAACAGATAACAATACAAGTTAATATACATACATATATGGATGAGGGGAATTTTTGTATCTCTTGTGAGGAAATATGGAAAGATATATCACAATATAGAGGAAAGCCGAGACCTTATTTTTTTAATTTTGGCCGGGATTTTAATATTGTAGCAGCTGCCCATAATATTAAAATTTATCCTTAATTTTATTAAAGCATAAAATCTTCACTTGAAGGTCAAAAATCTGGTGAAGGAAATATGCAAAGAAATACTCATAACTTCTTTAATATTGGTCCAAAAAGTTGTTTTGTATTTTTAATTAGCTATCTGATGTTTAATAGTTTTTACCGAATTCGACTTTTTCAAGGCGCGATATCTCTGAAACCTTATTCAAAAACATTCTGAAAATATACTTAAATATTTTGCCGATGAGCAACATCAACACAGCAAAAAATATAGGAAATAAAAAACCTCATTTTGAAAAAGTGTCCGATTTCACTTAGAAATCCCCACATATATTTAATACAAAAAAATATAAAATTTTATTTAACTTCTCTTCAAATATTTAAATATGAAGTTTTCTTCAAAATCTCACAACTTGGTTGATGTTTAATTTTACCCAAATTCCCACAAAGCACCAAAAGAAGAAGAAGATGAACACAAAATAAACAAAAACTTCTTGCAAAATGTTAGGTTCATTGTATTATGGCATGTAAATGCACAAAATCTTTCCGAAAAACTTTTTTCGGATTTTGAAACCACAATAATACACTGATCGATTGCTTATATTTCCGCACAAAGTTTAACCCAAAATGGAAACTTGCCACACCACTGCTGCATTGCAATTGCACTTGTGTAAGTTTGTACATAAGTCAAAATCTGTAGCTGAATGAATGTATAAATGTGTGTGCTTTGGAATATGGTGTTTGAACATAAAAATCCGCTTTAAGAAAACGACTTAGACTAAGAGTTCGGCAAATTGTATGTCCAAAAAGTTTTTAAGGCAATAACTCTAAAGGGAATTTAGCATTTTTTCAAGAAAATAAGCAAAAGGTTTGAATGTTGAAAGAAATATTCCGCAATATTGAAAAATATGTAAATTTAAAAACAAAATTGTATTTAAGGCATTTAAAGGATTTAGGCGTATAATTGTCGTCAATACGTATACGCCACTATTACCACATCACATGTCTGAGGAAACTATTCGCATACCAAAGAGAGCTGCCTCTTTAATAAATAACGATCGGAAATGTTCCTTGACACATACCATTTTCTTTACCAAGCGGACTTAATGTAAACCAGAATTTAAAAAAAAACAGGAATCGTTTAAGGTTTCCAGGAACGGAGTAGTAACTTTATTGTTGTATTTGGCACCGTTTGGCCCTGTGAGATAGGTACCGGGTTTTTAATAAAATGTAATTAAATTAAAATTTAGTCTTAGTTGTTGTAGCAATGTCATGTCCGCCACTCCTTCTCGACTAATTTCCGTATCCTGTCCAGCTCCATATAAGAAGCAGTCACCTATACCGAAATTATCATTATTGAAAGTTTATCTTCTTGAAATTGTACTACCAATCAGTAAACCTTATTCTCTGTCTCACCCCAAAACAATTGTACTTCTTTAACAGACATTTCCTGACAAAAACCATTTTGTTTGAAAAGTTTTCTTGTTTTTCAGTGTTGTGTTGTTTTGTTATTTTCTTCAGCATTTAGTTGCGTGTCAAAATTCTTGTTACCAAATCAACTGACATGAAATTCAATTGAAATTCTCCCCTTGCTTTGGTTACAAATTTTACCTAACCTGTAAAACTTTTGTACACTCCATTTAGTTGTCACTACTCCTCTCCCCCCCCACCATTCTCACCAAACTGCGACACCAGACACTTCTCGTTCGAATAATTTCAATTTCCGTTTCTACAACAACGTTCAGCAGCAGATGTTGTGGTTGTTGGTTTGTAACCCCTGCTGTAACCCGACATATGGCTTGTAAAGAGGTCTTGTTGTTGGGAAATCATTATGACAAATATGTCTCAAACAAAATTACAACATTACAAGAATTCAGTAACAACAACAAAAGTTGTTGCAGTTGAAAATCAGTTGTTGTTCTATTTTTCACTTGGAGGTTTTTGGAAAAAGTTTTCACTTGTTTTTAGTTTTTTTTTTTTTTGTTATTTTGTTGTACAACACTTGAGCCATCGAATAGATGGCAAGAAATTCCGAATAGCGGCACATCAAATTAAATTGGAAATTAAATAATTAATTAGAAAGTTGTCTATTTGAAGGAAAACAAAAGTTGGAGTTTTAAAGAAGAAGGGAGATAGGTGCCGATGAGGAAAAATTTTGGAAAAACTATAAATGTCTCTCAAAAATATACACGACTTTCCGAAGGACTTCATTGTAGAAGACAATAGATATCTACTGTCTATAGAACACCATAAAAATATCTCCTGTCTATAGAAGGCATTAATAGGATATCCGTTCGGTAGACGACCTTAAAAAACGTTAAGCCTTTGCATATGGAAGATCTCACAAACGTCTTCAAAGGCCCCAATAAAGCTCCTTAAAATTTGTTTTGACCTCTATAAAGCTCCTCAAAATCTATTCGGACCTCTACGGAGCTCCTAAAAATCTATTCAGGTATATACAAAGCACCGCAAACACTATTCAGATCTCAATCGAGTTCCTCAAAATCTCATTCGACCGCTATAGTGCTCCCCAAACTCTATTCGTACTTCTATAGGGTTGCCTGATTTCTATTCTCAAAATCTCTTGTTTCCTTCATATAGCTCCTCAAAATCTCTTCAAACCTCTACAGAGATCCTTAAAACTTCATTTGACCCATTAGAACTCATCAAAATTTATTCTGATTACTAAATTTAACCTCAACATTTATTCTGCCTCTATTCGAATCTCATTAGAGCTAATCAAAATCGTTTTGACTTATATAGATCTCCCCAAACCCTATTCAGATCTCTATAGTGCTCTTCCAAATCGGTTCTAATCTCTATGGGACTCCTCAAATTTGTTCTGACCTCTATAGAACCCTTCAAAAACTCTCCTGACCTCTATAGATCTTCTAAAATCCGTTCTAACCTATATAGAGTTCAACGAAAACTATTTGGACTTTTATAAAGATCCACATAATCTATTCGGTCTCCTCAAGACCTCTCTTTTTCTCTATATACCTCCCAAAAATACTATCCTAACCTCTATTGAGCTCCAAAAAATATTTTCAGCCTATTTAAAGTTCCACAAAATCTTTTCTGATCTCTAACAAGTTCGTCGAAATCTCTTCTGATCTTTATAGGCCTCTCCACAAATTGTCCTGACCTCTAAAGAGCTCCACAAAATCTTGTACAGTCTTAAAAACACTTCAAACACGCTTTTGACCTCTAAAAGCCTCTATAAAGCCCCTCGAGTTCCTTTTTGACTCCTCACAATCTCTTCTGACCTTTAAAAAGGCCTCTCCACAAACTTTCCTTACCTCTATAGAACTCCACAAAATATATTCGGATCTCTTTAGAGCTCTTACAAATATTTTCTGACATTTATAAGGATCCACAAAATATCTGCTGTCTTCTATAGAGCTCCAGAAAATCATTCCCGATTTTTTTACAGCTCTTAAACATTTTTTCTGACGTCATCAAAATTCCTTCTGGTCTCTATAGAGCTTCTTAAAATCTTTTCTGACCTCTATGGAGCTCTTCATACCCCTAAAAAACTCCTTAAAATTTATACTAAAATATTTTTAACCTATATACGAGGGCGGTTCGGAAACTTCTTAGCCTATCAATGAAAGAGAATAGTTAGTTTTTCAAAAATATTTTTATTTTTCAATATAATGTCCTGAAACTTCAATACACTTAGTCCATCGCTTTTTTAGCAATTCTATCCCTTGATTAAAATAGTTTTCCTCAAGGTCTTCAAAATAGTGGTTTACAACTGTAATTGCCCCTTCATTTGAGGTAAAACGCTTGCCAGCAAGGAATTTTTTTAGATTTGGGAACAAGTAAAAGTCACTGGGAGCTAAATCAGGAGAATAAGGTCGGTGGTCAAGCAACTCGTACTTTAATTCAGCCTATTTAAAGTTCCACAAAATCTTTTCTGATCTCTAACAAGTTCGTCGAAATCTCTTCTGATCTTTATAGGCCTCTCCACAAATTGTCCTGACCTCTAAAGAGCTCCACAAAATCTTGTACAGTCTTAAAAACACTTCAAACACGCTTTTGACCTCTAAAAGCCTCTATAAAGCCCCTCGAGTTCCTTTTTGACTCCTCACAATCTCTTCTGACCTTTAAAAAGGCCTCTCCACAAACTTTCCTTACCTCTATAGAACTCCACAAAATATATTCGGATCTCTTTAGAGCTCTTACAAATATTTTCTGACATTTATAAGGATCCACAAAATATCTGCTGTCTTCTATAGAGCTCCAGAAAATCATTCCCGATTTTTTTACAGCTCTTAAACATTTTTTCTGACGTCATCAAAATTCCTTCTGGTCTCTATAGAGCTTCTTAAAATCTTTTCTGACCTCTATGGAGCTCTTCATACCCCTAAAAAACTCCTTAAAATTTATACTAAAATATTTTTAACCTATATACGAGGGCGGTTCGGAAACTTCTTAGCCTATCAATGAAAGAGAATAGTTAGTTTTTCAAAAATATTTTTATTTTTCAATATAATGTCCTGAAACTTCAATACACTTAGTCCATCGCTTTTTTAGCAATTCTATCCCTTGATTAAAATAGTTTTCCTCAAGGTCTTCAAAATAGTGGTTTACAACTGTAATTGCCCCTTCATTTGAGGTAAAACGCTTGCCAGCAAGGAATTTTTTTAGATTTGGGAACAAGTAAAAGTCACTGGGAGCTAAATCAGGAGAATAAGGTCGGTGGTCAAGCAACTCGTACTTTAATTCGTTGATTTTAGCCATTGTTAAAACACTCTTGTGCGGTGGTGCGTTGTCTTGATGAAAATTTATTTTTTTGTGTTGTAAGCCAGTACGTTTTTCTCGAATTTGTACATTTAATTGATCCAAAAGGTTGCAATAGTACTCTGAATTTATTGTTTTACCCTTTTGCAGATAATCAATCAATAAAATACCTTTGAAGTCCCAAAAAACCGTTGCCATAACCTTACCAGCCGATTGAATTGTTTTTGCCTTCTTTGGGGCACTTCCTCCAGCTTCAGTTCATTGTTTGGATTGTTCTTTTGGTTCTGGAGTATAGTGGTGGATCCATGTCTCATCAACAGTTATGAAACGACGCTTAAAATCCATTTTATTTCGCTTAAAACGATCCAAACAAGCTTGAGAAATGTTCATTCTTATGCGTTTTTGATCGACTGTTAACAAATGCGGCACCCATCTTAAAGAAAGCTTTTTCATCTGTAGTTCTTCATGCAAAATTAAATGGACTCGATCATTTGAGATGCCCATGATATTAGCAATTTCACGCACTTTTATTCGTCGATCATTTTATACCATATCATGCACTTTGGCTACAATTTCTGTTGTTGTTGCTGTTTTTGGACGTCCACTACGTGGTTCATCTTCAATGCTTGTACGACCACGTTTAAATTCAGCAACCCAATTTTTTACTGTTGCATATGAAGGAGCACTTTCACCTAACACATTCACCATATCATTATGAATTTCTTGTCCCGATAAACCTTTTTTATGTAAATATTTCATGACAGCACGCATTTCTAATTTTTCCATTGTAAAAAAATTGCGGATGCGTCTTTTTTGAACACCTGTTTCTATATGAAGGATTTGCCAGATCGAAAAAAAATTAACATGTGTTCATAACAGAGATGGAAGTTTCCAAAACACTTAACTTTTTTCTGTTTATACCGCGCTTTTTGTGCTAGGCTAAGAAGTTTCCGAACTGCCCTCGTAGAGTTCAACGAAATCGATTTTAACTTTTATAAAAATCCACATAATCTATTCGGGCTCCTCAAGGCCTCCCCCTAGCGAGTTCGTCGAAATCTCGTCTGACCTTTATAGGCCTCTTCACAAACTGTCCTGACCTCTATAGAGCTCCACAAAATCTTGGACAGCCTTCAACACGCCTCAAACACTCTTCTGACTTCTAAAAGCCTCTATAAAGCTCCTCGAATTTTTTTTGACCTATATAGGGTTCCTCAAAATCTCTTCTGACCTTTAAAGGGTCTCCACAAACTTTCTTCACCTCTATAGAACTCCACCAAATATATTCGGATCTCTTTAGAGCTCTTAAAAATCTTTTCTGACATTTATCAGGTTCCACAAAATCTCTGCTGTCTTCTACAGAGCTCAAATCATTTCCGACCATTTTACGGAACCTAAACATTTTTTTTGACGTCTTTAAACCTCCTCACAATTTCTTCTGGTCTCCGTGGAGCTCCTCAAAACCTTTTCTGACCTCTTTAGAGCTCTACAGGCCCCTAAAAAACTCCTCAAAATTTATACTGAGCTATATAGAGCCCCTCAAAATCTATTGAGGCCTCAATAAAGGTCCTCAAAATTTGTTCGGACCTCTATAAAGGGTTTTTTATCTATTCGGACCTCTACAGAGCTCCTCATCTATTGAGACCTCTATAAAGGCCTTGATAGCCCACACTGAAAGCTCCTCAAAATTTATTCTGAATTATACAGACCTCCTCAAAATCCACTCAGGTCGCTATAAAGCTCCTCAAAATTTATTCTGACCCCTATAGAGCTCCCCAAAATATATTCTGATCTCTACAGAGTTCCTCAAAATCTATTCAAGCCTTTATAAAGCTCCTCAAAATTTATTCTGAATTATACAGACCTCCTCAATATCTATTCAGGTCGCTATAAAGCTCCTCAAAATATATTCTGACCCCCATAGAGCTCCTCAAAATATATTATGACCTCTCCAGAGTTCCTCAAAATATTTTCGGACCTCTACAGAGTTCCTCAAAATCTATTCAGCCCTGTAGCCCATAGGGACATCTTTATAAAGTTTCTCAAAAATTTGTGTCTGATATCTACAGAGTTCCTCGATATCTTTTCTGACCTCTGTAGAGCTTCTGTAAATAAGTCATCAATTTTTGCTAAGCAAGATTTGAGCCACTTTGAACCTTAAATGTTAAATTATAACTAATCCATCCGGAAAATGTTCTCTATAGAGGTTTTAAAAAATCTATTCGGACCTCTATGTAGCTCCTCATCTATTGAGGCCTATATAAAGGCACTCATAGCCCATACAGACCTCTACAGAGCTCCTCAACATCTATTCAAGCCTTTATAAAGCTCTTCAAAATTTATTCTGAATTATACAGACCTCCTCAAAATCTACTCAGGCCGCTATAAAGCTCCTCAAAATTTATTCTGACCCCTATAGAGCTCCTCAAAATAAATTCTGACCCCTATAGAGCTCCTCAAAATATGTTCACCCCTCTAGCCCATAGAGGCATCTCTATAAACCTTCTCAAACAAATTTCTGACCTGTACAGAATTCCTCGATATTCAACAAATTTATTTAATCTTGGAGATCTCTTGGATCCCTCGGTATGCTGGGAAAGCAGAATCTATAATTGTTCCAGAAACATCCCAAACGGGACAAGGGAGATTTCTCTCATGTGAATGAGTGCACCCCGATTCATATTAGCTCAATGATATGGGACATATTGTAGAGAAGTTTTACATGGCTGAAATACTCAGGAAATGTCGCCGAAATTACTGAGGGGTATTTTGCCACAGTTGGAAATTTGATGTTGGCTGACCGGGGAATCAAACCAACGACCTTCATAGCGCGGCGGGCGTGTATACAATTGCACCACGTTGGTGCCCAGGAAAGCAAAATCTCTCAGAGATTAATCATCAAAATAATCCACATTATGTAGAAGACAGTAGACATTAACTATGTTTATTATGAAGTCATGCGGGACCGAAAATGGGTAGTTTCTCCGAAATTAATACATAGTATGGAGAAGTATAATAAAAGAAAAAAAAAACGTTATGAAAAAGGGCCTAAATATCCCAGAATCGGCGGTATGACCTCAAGTCATGTGTCGTCTAGATCAAACGATTGTAATCCGGCTAAATTAGGTGGCACCTACTGTTTTACATGCAACACGTGTATCATAGATAATTTGATGACACGTAGATCTCCTTAGACACTGATAGAGCCAAAAATGGTGCAAACCTGTTTCGTCCAGCAAGACCGAAATTATGATCGTAGACACCTTTATTGGCCATCACAAAAGTATTGACGATAGTTTAGAGAGCTCCAGAGCAGGACCAGGACATACATATGCTACATGCTACTCAAACTAAACCTGACCGACGCCGGGCTAGACATCACGATGATTCCGAAAAAGTTTACTAACGAAGGTCGTGAAAGAAATGGATACGGTGCACAACTGGCAGCAACACCAGTTTCAGCTGGATCTATTCTGATACTTGCCGATACAAAATAAAAACTTTCGAGGTAGGATGCCACAAAGAAATTGACTGGTGATGGAGAATCTAACGAGACTTCAACAAGAGTCAATGCATTTAAGGCTATAAAGGCCAAAAAAGTTAGAGATATAAAGAATTGAACAAGTGATGTGCTGTACCTCCGAAAAATCCTGGGGAAGCGATTCGAATATGCACTCTGAAAAGGAGGTCTTCTTCATCAGAAACAAACTCAGATTCATAAGAAATTTTAAAAGAGTTTCTGTTAAATAAAGCGATGTTCAGCTGCATAAGATTTTTCTGCCAGAAAATGGAACCGCTTGATCCAAAGCCTTTAAAGAGTCTGCGAAGAGGGGCAGGAAAGTAGATGTTGCTAAAAGTAACGTGATGGTTCTGTTCCAAAGCCAAACTCAATCCCGAAAGGCATGAAGCAAACAAAAGACTTACAATTGGCGAAGGAGCTTGCTTATTTGCCCGCAGCTACCGCCCTCGACTCATGTGCACACCAGCTACAGCTTATCTCATATCTGCACATCGCGATAAAAAAATCCGAGGCAAGGTTCCACAGAGACATTGGCTAGAAATAGAGAATCTACGAATCAAAGAAGTTAGACATACAAACTATAATAAAAGTGGTATGGTGTATCTCTTAAATTAATTAAAAGGGGTCCGAAGTTGTACTATGAAAAGAGGTCTTCTTCATCAGAAGCTAACTCAGGTTCATGACAAAATTTCAGGTGGATAAGATATTTCTTACTGAAACTGGAACCGTTCAACACAAAGCTCTAAAGAGGTTGCGACGACAAGCCAGAAAGTATAGGAGACAAGGCCCGCTGCTCCATGCGACGTGGTGTAGTCTGGTTCTGTTCCGAAGCCGAACTCAAGGTCAAAAGATATGGAG
>NW_027412088.1:181975522-182083613 GCF_047663935.1 Musca autumnalis
ACTATGCTAATAACGATCCACTACGTCGATTAATGGTCCAATTTAATAAATATTACAATATCATCGATCTGTCTGAAAATAAGAATAATTTAAAAAGAAAAATAATATTACACTTAAATTCTTAAATGTACTCCGTATACCTTGAGTTTATAAGAAATTGATGTTGTATATATGTAAATTAAATCAGTCTGTAAGGATATATGTAATATCTAAAAGTTTGAGTTTATGATGAAGAAGAAGCGTACAAACCAACGTGAAGATCAGATAATACTTAGCGGGTTAAATGGACTGAATCTTTTGTGTGAAATTGGTAAAAATTTCAATAACGTAGCGGTTAAACAACGGAAGTAGTAGTACTACATAAGTGGGTTTCATTACATTTTAGTTTGTGTGAACTAAATTTTCCTTTCCTGCAACAAAAATGTCATGCTAGATAACTTTTTGGTTTTGGTCATTGAAAAGAAGTTCCGTGGAGAGCGATTGTCCAGGGATAGTGGTATAGGGTATCCCATGGTCGGCTCCGTCCGACAATAGACTTTTCTTACTTGTTTTTTTTTTGTTTTTATTTTATTTTTATTCTTCCAATATTTCGAACATCATCGATGTTCATCGTCAGGGATTTTCTTTTGAAAAAACAAATAACATTTTCAATTTTGTTTTTTTCAAAATAATCTGGCTTAATCCCATTGTTGTTGTTTTAATATTTTAAAACAACTATTTTATTAGTGGAAAAGATTTGGCATTGTTCGCCAAAGGGTAAGGCAGGGAATACTATAGTTTCGATCCACGCCACTGGATCTCATCAGTTCCCTTGTTTCTTGTTTGTGGATATTCTCCACCGAAGTTATTTTTCAATAACTTCTTCAACAAGAAACGTTTTATACCCAAACATCAATCGTCAGCTCGAAAACATTTCTTGTTGAAGAAGTTATTGAAAAATAACTTCGGTGGAGAATATCCACAAACAAGAAACAAGGGAACTGATGAGATCCAGTGGCGTGGATCGAAACTATAGTATTCCCTGCCTTACCCCTTGGCGAACAATGCCAAATCTTTTCTACTAATAAAATAGTTGTTTTAAAATATTAAAACAACAACAATGGGATTAAGCCAGATTATTTTGAAAAAAACAAAATTGCAAACGCTATCCCAATAAAAAACGCCACAATGCTTCAAATAACATTTTGTTATAAAAATATATAAACGAAATATGTGAAAAATAATTACATTTTCGGTTTTTCTTTTTCTTTATCGACTATCGGCACATCTCTTCTTGCTCACAACTAATTTCCAACTAACTAAAGTTTTTGTGTTTTTCTACAATATTTCTATAGATTCTGGCACAGTGTTCTGTGTCTACCTTATAATTCATACGCTTTTCCGCTGGTACATTAATTATGTGCAGCATTTTTAGCATGTATCTGCGTCTACTATTGCTCTCTTGCGTTAAAACACCCACATCCTTGAAGTTTGGTGTGTGTCCAGATTGTGCACAATGTGCTGCAAGGGCAGTTTTTTGCTCCAATGGCTTGTTTTTTATTCTCTGATCCGATTTATGGCCACACAATCTTGTCTTCAACTTATTCTTTGTTGTGTTAACATATACTTTTTCGCACGAGTTTGACGAGTCACCATTACATTTTATTCTGTAGACAACATTGGATTTTTCTTCTATGGGGGTTTTTGATTTCGTCTGACTGAAGAAGTTTTTGTTTGTGTTGTTATTCTTTAGTGCTAATTGGTATCGTTTTTTGTCATATAAATTTGAATGGGAAAATCTTTCTGAAAATCCTGGTATATACGTGAACCGTTTAAATATTTTCTGCTCCTTTTGTTCAATATTGTTGGAGGGTTTTAATGTTACCTGTTGTATCAGTTCATTGATGGTTTTGTAGGGAAAATCGTTCATCCTTAAGATTTTTCGTATCTTATTTATGTTTTTTGAATGAAAAACGTTGTCGCTAATGTTTAAAACTCTTCTTATGAAATTCGTGGCCGTGTTTATTTTTATTCTCCTAGGGTGCTTTGAGTGGTAATTAATTAGCCTGCCCGATGATGTGGGTTTTTGATACCAATCCAATAGCAATGTGTTTCTTTTTCGAAGAATAATTGAGTCTAAGTATGCCAGTTGATTGTTGGATTCACATTCCATTGTGAACCTTATTTGTTTGTGGTATGTGTTTAAAGTTTCAATGGTTTTGTCGATCTGATCTTTTTATACCCAACACCACTATGTGGGGAGGGTATTATAAGTTGGTTTTGCCCAAAAAGTTTGTAACGCATCGAAATAATGGTCGTAAACCCATACTAATATATACCAAAATGAATGTTTCGACGAGCTGAGTCGATCTAGCTATGTGTGTCCGTCCGTCAGTCCGTCCGTCTGTCCATCTAAACCTTGTAATCACGCTACAGGTGGCAATTTTGATCGGATCGTCACGAAATTTTGGGTGTTGATGAGGGTCCCGGAGGGGAAGAAGCCTATTGATTTTGGTGATGGTCGGATAATATTCAGGGGTCGGAATGGGCAAAAAACTTATGTGGATAAAAAGACAACTTTTTTCAGAACGAATATCTCAGCTTCTATATGGGGTATACCAAAAACAAGACTTGACAATAAAAGTAGAAAATATCACCTTTCTAATGATGTAAAGAAAGTTCTCATAGGTGATCAAACAACGAAGATATCACAATAGTCGCAAATAAAACCCAAATTTTCACCTGACTATGAAAGTAGAAGATCTCGTCTTTACAATGATGCAAAGTAGGTCGGCGTTGGTGACCAAATAACGGAGATATTGCAATAGTCGGTAATACATCTCATTTTTCCATTTTTTGGAAATCACCCTACAGGTCGCAATTTTGATCGGATCGTCACGAAATATTGGGTGTTGATGAGGGTCCCGGAGGGGAAGAAGCCTATTGATTTTGGTGATGGTCGGATAATATTTAGGGGTCGTAATGTTCAAAAAACATATTTGGATAAAAAGACAACGTTTTTTTCCAAAGCGAATGTCTCAGCTTCTATATGGGATATACCAAAAGCAAGACCTGACAATAAAAGTAGAAAATATCACCTTTCTAATGATGTAAAGAAAGTTCTCGTAGGTGATCAAACAACGAAGATATTAGAATAGTCGCAAATAAAACCCAAATTTTCATTCTTGCGATTTTAATTATAATGACGAATATCACAGCTTTGGTTGGGAACTTTTCAAAAGCAAAACCTGACTATGAAAGTAGAAGATCTCGTCTTTACAATGATGCAAAGTAGGTCGGCGTTGGTGACCAAATAACGGAGATATTGCAATAGTCGGTAATACATCTAATTTTTCCATTTTTTGGAAATCAAGCTACAGGTCGCAATTTTGATCGGATCGTCACGAAAGTTTGGGTGTTGATGGGGGTCCCGGAGGGGAAGAAGCCTATTGATTGTGGTGATGGTCGGATAATAATTAGGGGTCGGAATGAGCAAAAAAGTTATTTGGAGAAAAAGTCTACATTTTATTCCAAAGCAAATATCTCAGCGTCTATAAGGGGTATATAAAAAGCAAAACACAATGAAAGTAGAAAATATCACCTTTGAAACAATTTAACGAAGGTTGTCGAGGGTGGTCACACAACGATGATATCGAAATAGTCGCTAATAGAACCCAACTTTTCATTTTTGCGATTTTAATAATAATGACGGATATTACACCTTTGGTTTGGGACCTTCTAAAACAAAGCCTGACTAAGAAAGTAGAAAATCCCATCTTTAAATTATGCAAATAAGGTTGGCGTAGGTGGTGAAATAATAGAGATATCGCAATAGTCGGTAATGCATCCCTTTTTTCCACTTTTTTTGCAATCACACTAGAGGTCGGAATTTTGATCGGATCATCACGAAATTTTCTCACAGAGATAGAGGTCTATTGATGTTGGTGATGTCGAGAGTAGTCAAATATAAAACTAAATATTAATTATTTTGGTTCAGTTCGCCTTGAGTCATTTGGTATAAAAGCCAGATAGGTGAAAACTTTCGTATGTCCGTAAAGGAAATGTTTTCGAGTGAAAAGATTATGCACAGGGGTAGTGGTGTAGGGTATCACATAGTCGGTCCCGTACCGACTATAGCCTTTTCTCACTTGTTTTACTATACAAAATATGTCATCAACATATTTTGTTAACGTCCTGGGTTTGATGGTTAGTTTTTCCATCGATTCGTCAAGCAGTTTTTCCATAATAATGTCCGCAATGATTGGGGATATTGGTGAGCCCATTGGTATCCCTTTTAATTGTTCATAGAACTTGTCATTGTATAGAAAGTATTTGGAAAATACCACGGAATTAGGACTACAAATAAGTTTGCCTAGTTATATTGAAATCGGTTCAAATTTTGATATTGCTCCCATATATATTTTCGCCCGATTTTAGGTATTTGGTGCACCAATCCCGCTATGTATGTCCAATCTTAATGAAATTTGAAATGTGTGACGGATTTTGGTCTAGAAACATTTTTGGCAAATCATATTGAAATCGGTTCAGAATTGGATATAGCTCCCATACATATGTTCGCCCGATTTCAGGCAAATGATTGACCAAGCATGCAAATTACATCAAAATAACATTAACATTTGGAAAATGTTACGGAATTCGGACTACAAATAAGTTTGTCAAGTTATATTGAAATCGGTTCAGATATAGATATAGCTCCCCTATATACATATGTTCAAATTTCATGGTTTTGTCTGTGGTTTGTTATAAGTTATTAAAAAGAGGTTCCAAATTTAGTACAAATCGACTAAGATTCCGCCACAAAAGACAAAGTTTGCCTGCGATGTCCTTGAAATTATATGTTCTGTTTCAGATGTAATTATATCTCCCATATAACCGTTGAACCCCGACGTCATTCTTTCAATCCACCCAAACAAGAATATGCATCCAATTCCATTAAAATTTAGTGCAATTTTGTTTTTAAAAGCTTCTTCAGGTGACAGGGGCAATGACAATTTTTCGTTAGAACTAATTTTTTTTTCTCATTTTAATTGGGTGAGATGGAGACGAAGCAGCTTCCTTAAGAATGAAATTTAAATCAGTTTCTTTTACTTTATTGAAAGCAACAGAAGCGGCATGAAGCAACAGCTCACTATATCTAACATTTGGACGACCTTTTTTCCTCACAACATCATTATCTACTAGTTTAAAAATGGTATCAGTAGATAACCAAACTCGATAATTTTTTAGAAAAAGGTCTTTTTCCGGCCATATTTAAACAACTTCTGTTTAAGGTGCGTCCAGGCTATATTAATTGCCTTTTTTAGTTTCACCATTTGGTTGTCGCCAATACGTCTATTAATTTTTTCCGAAATCCAATTGATGACCTTAATGGGTTTCCGATTATTCTCCACATAAAAATGTCCATATTTTTAAGTATTACGACATCTGAAATCAGATTTTTATGAAAAGGCGCAGATGGGCGCAGCTAATTTTTTCACAAAATGATAGTACACATTAATACCTTTCACCACATATATATAATACCCTAGATCTACCTAGATCTCAAAAGTTATACTCCAGAGAACACATGGATAACAAAGCAAAATACTCCAAAAAAAGACATCACATCTTAACTCAAAAATACATTTACACACATAACATTTGTATTATTTGTTAACACTATCTTATTTTACATACCCATTGAAGAGCTTTCCATTTTAAAAAAAAAATATAAAAATGCTGAAATGTTCTTTTTGGCGCTTAAATTGCTTTCACTACTTATTTATGACGAATGTCAGAAAATGGTGCATAAGGAAATATGTCACCATTGCCAGATCAGTATGTCGCTATGTGATGTTACCAGATTGATTTATTTTTTTATTTTTAGTGATTCAGAGTGTTGGCAATCGAAATCCGTTTAAATTTTTTCCAAATTGTTCACTTCAAAAATTGACTTTTTGCCTCGAAAACCTGCTATTGGCCCCATCGTGCACTGTCTCTAATATAAAACGATCTCTTTGGTTTAGTGATTTGTTTCTTATATGATTGTTGATGAGAGTAATGAAGCTTATTCTCGCATCTTCTTGTAATTCTCTGCTATCTAAAGTTTGGATGCAGTCCTCTCCCTCTGCAATAGTGTTAAATAAAGGAAAAGTAGTTGTTGTTGATGGGAGTGAAAATTTTGGCCCTATATATAAATATTTCGTTTATATATTTTTATAACAAAATGTTATTTGTTTTTTCAAAAGAAAATCCCTGATGATGAACATCGATGATGATCGAAATATTGGAAGAATAAAAATAAAATAAAAACAAAAAAAAATTGTTTTATTTTCTGACCTAAAAGCCAAACTAAACCAACAGAGATAGATAGTCCAAAGGACAACAAAAATTACATCAAATTATTAAAACAACTTTAATTTATTAATGGGAAAAAATTGGCGATGTTTACCAAGGGGTAAGGCAGGGAATACTATAGTTTCAGATCTCGCCACAGATCTTCATCAGTTCCCTTGTTTCTTGTTTTTCAACAAGAAACTTTTTATACCCAAGTGTCAATTGCAAGCTCAAATAGATACGTGCGCAAAGAAACACTCTGATCGAGAATTTCTTTGGCACTACCTAAACTCGAGCAACTTCACTTGCAAACAAAACCAAATCCTTCCCACTGCTATGCGTTCGTCGATTCTCGACGAAAAAACACATAACTAATTTGTTGGTATTGCATACTACAGCAATAAACAACATTTCGACGGTGCCCGGTCTCACAATTAGGAGTCGTCATCCCAAACAAAAAAACGCCAACCCTCCTTTTTTTGCATTTACTTTTTTTATCAGCTACCTAATAAAAAATAGAAAAAAATTGCACAGTGGACTTGGGTGAAATTTTCGCAATTTAATATTAAACATCAATTTTTAACAATAAATGTACTCTTCGATTTTCTTAAATTTTGTTTTGTATTAAATTAATTAATTACGATAAATTACAAAATTTTGAGTCTTTAATTCCTACTTGGTAGTGGGAATTAAAAATTGAACGCATTTGAAATCTGGATTTATCGCAGAACACTGAAAATTCCTTGGACTGACCGAGTACCAAATGAAGAAGTCCTGAGAAGAATGAACACTAAACGACAACTTCTTGATATCATAAAAAGTAGGAAGATATCCTATATGGGACACATAATGAGAAACGAAAAGTATTCTGTCATCCAGAGCATAATTAAATGTCAAATTGAGGGAAAAAGGCCAAGAGGAAGAAGAGAAATATCCTGGATAAAAAACATTTTGGAGTGGACAAATCAACCAAATGAAAGAAGCCTTATCAACGCTGCGAGGAATAGAGAGATCACCATTGCTGAATAATTTACCACAACATATTCATAAACATATATCTATATATACAGCTAAAAATACTTAATTTGTTATTGTATGATCGCCAAAATCCGAATGCGGATCGGCAAATAAAGAAGAAGAAGAAGTGGGATTCGAATAATTACTATTTTAATAGTGTTTTATTTAACTTGCTTTGGTGTCCGTTTATTTCAAATCTAGTTACACATTTTTAACACAGTTACAGTCGACCAATCAGACACTTTTCAGATTTGCATGACAATACATGTGAAAACCAATACAATATGAAACCAAAACCAATATGGTTCAATTATTGCCTACAGCCCCCATATAGCGGTACCACCCAATTTCAGGTGTTTTGAGGATTTTGTCTTCATTTTTTGTCCGAATTGTCTGTAACTTGGCATTTGGTGTTACCAATTGTACAGAAACTCCCCCACGAAAAATTGTGAACATGGGTCGGATTTTAGTGTAACCCCAATATAACGGTACCACTCTATTTCAGACAATTTAATGTTATTATCTACATTTTTGGTCTTAATTGACTGTAATTTGGTTATGGACTCCAGTGGTGAAAAATGTATTTACTAAAAAGTTAAAAATAAAATATAATTAAAAAAATAAGTTTCAGTGTTTTATTTATAAATGCACTTAAAACTAGAAAATAATTTGTCGCTGAGCCTCAATAAGTATATTCTTCCTCATGATGGAATCTCTCAAATAAAATGTTTATATTTAAATTTACAATGGTGGCAAACTTAAACGGGAAGCGATTTATTTGGGAGGTTCCACTACGAGCAAGAATATACTTATTGAGGTTAAGCGACAAATTATTTTCTAGTTATACCCTCCACCATATGGAGGGTATAATTAAAATTGTCATTCCGTTTGCAACACATCGTCGTCGGAGACCCTATAAAGTATATATATATATATATATATATATATATATATATATATATATATATATATATATATACATATATCTATACTTATAAAAGAGTTCAGTAATGATGACTCACTGACTGACTGACTGACTGACTGACTGATAATCAACACCCAGACTAAACGGCTAAAGCTAGAATCTTGAAATTTTGGGTGAGGGTCACTCTTGGTCCGAAGGTGTCAGATAAGGCTGGATTTTTGGAAATTCGAACTAGAACTGTACTAAAAGTACTAAAAGGTACTAAATATGGTACCCTTTGTATTAGGCAAACGCGAAGAGCTAGAATTCTGAAATTTGGAATGAGGTTCACTGATGGAGAGTTAGAAAGGTGTACCAAATGGTTTTTGGAAATTCGAACTATAAGTGTACGAAAAGTACTAAAAGTTACTAAATTTAGTACTATTTGGTATTACGTGAACGGATAGAGCTAAAATCTTGAAATTTGGAATGCAAATCAAGGTTAGGAAGATGAGTTGATACAAGGAGGTGGTTTTGAAAACGTGTACTCATGTGTACGAATAGTACTAAATGGTACTAAATTTGGTACAATTTGAATTTGGGCGAACCGATAAAGTTGGAATTCTGAAATTTGGAATTACTATTACTGTTGGAGCATAGGTTTGAGATATGGAGGTAGTTTTCGAAATTCGTACATATGGGTACGAAAGGTACTAAATAGTACCAAATAAGGTACAATTTGGATTTGGGGGAACGGATGCAGCTGGAATCCTGAAATTTAGAATTAGGGTAACAGTCGGGGTATCCTACACCCCGTATTTTGGAAATTCGTACTTTTGGGTACGAAAAGTACTAAATGGTACCAAATTTGGTACAATATGAATTTAAGTGATCGGATAGAGCTGGAATAGTGAAATTTGGAATTAAGATTACTATTGGAGTGTGGGATTGGGATACTTTTGGAAATTCGTACTTATGCCAACGAAAAGTACTAAATGGTACCAAATTTGATACAATTTGGATTTGGGTGATCAGATACATTTGGAATCCTGAAATTCGAAATTAAGATTACTTTTGGAGTGCTGGATAGAGGTAGGTTTGGAAATTCGGACCTATGGGAACAAAAAGTACTAAATTGTACTAAATTTGGTACAATTTTGATTACGGTAATCTGATGCAGCTGTAATTCTGAAATTTGGAATTAAGATTACTGTTGGCGTGTAGGATTGAGATAGTTGTGGTTATTCGTACTCTTGGGTAGGAATAGTACTAAATAGTACCAAATTTGGTACAATTTGGATTTGGGTGAACGGATATAGCTGAAATTCCGAGATTTGGAATAAGGAGTACTATTGGAGTGTAGGATTGATAAAGTTTTGGAAATTTTTAGTTATGGGTAGGAAAAGTACTAAATTTGGTACAATTTAGATTTCAATGATGGGATACATTTGGAATCGTGAACTTCGGAATTAAAATTGCTGTTGGAGTGTTGAAAGAGGGAGGTTTGCAAATTCGTACTTTGGATACGAAAAGTACTAAATGGTATCAAATTTGGTACAATTTGGACTACTGTGATCGGATGCAGCTGTAATCCCGAAATTTGGAATTAAGATTACTGTTGGCGTGCAGGATTGAGGTAGTTGTAGAAATTCGTACTCATGGGTACGAAAGTACTAAATGGTACCAAATTTGGTACAGTTTGCAATTTGGTGAACGGATATAGCTGGAAACCCGAGATTTGGAATAAGGAGTACTGTTGGAGTGTAGGATTGATAAAGTTTTGGAAATTTGTAGTTATGGGTAAGTAGTAGGAGGCACTGTGTTCTGGCTCAAATTAAAAACTTAAATAAATAAACAATTGTAACTGAAAGTATCAAATTACATATCTTAAATAAACAACCCTTTAACTCAATCAATTAAAAACTTAAAAACTAATTAGTGTCAAATTACACCTATAAAGTAAACAAACAGCATACCATGAGATGGGGTGACCGTGAGAAATTCTTGGAATTCTTTATGCTGCGGGGAAGCATGTCCACTATCAACGTGGGTGGCCTCGTTTGTCCGTCCGTCTGTCCGTAAGCATGCTGAATCGTGTCCATGATCAATGTGGGTGGTCTCGTTTGTCCGTCTGTCTGTTGATTGATCTAATTATGAAGCATTGACCATTGTTGAGCTTTACTAGCTTTATTATATGTTTGTGTGTATGTCGTTTGGTTCCTTTTGCTTAGCATTGGATCAGCAGCCACGATAGCTTTATTGTATGTTTGTGTGTATGTCGTTTGGTTCTTTTGCTTTACTTTAAGTCAGAGGACAAGTGTACTGAGTATATGCTGTGTGTTTGTATATGAATTCGATCGATCTTCTCGATTTGTTTATTATTATTATTATTATTCGATGAAGGCGACAAAGTCTTTAATATTTAATTGAAGGGTGGATTGAATTTTTGGTTGCTTCAAATTGATCTTGTCAATGGATTTGGATATGAATGCAAATATGATTGGGAGAGTTAAGGGGGAAAGGGGAACCAATGTGTACAAATGAGAAATCGATGACCATTGTTGAGACATAGCCTTTAAATTTATGCTGTGTATGTTTGCATTAAACCTAGATTCAATATTACTCAATATTCAATTTGTTTTGATTAAATGTTATGAATCTGGGTTATTGAACTTTTTTAAAGACGACACCACGTCTGGTTATTTAAACCCTATATGTATGTATAAATGTATGTATATTTGTCTTCACATTGACCTTGAAAAGGAATATGTTTAGGTTATGATGTTGATTTCCTTACTTCTGTGGGTATCGAAAATGAAGTTATGTGTATTCTAGGTGAGTGAAGGGGGGAAAGGGGAATAGCAGCGCAAAAATCAATCCTTACAAATAAGAAATGGACAAGAAATTTCTGTTAGCTTAACATATGTATGCTTAATGAATTTCACAATATTGTGAAATTAATGTTAATCACACTACAATTTTAGTATAAAAAGGAAATAATTGTAAAAATATGTTTTATTAAAAAAAAAGGATGAATCATTGGACTTCACTATTACTTAATATTCCATTTATTATGAATGTTAAAAATGGGTTATTTAGCTTTTTTTTAAGATAAAAAATATAGACAAAAGTATGCTTGAACATGAGCTTGAAATAATTATGAAAATATGATATCCTGCTTTTGCTTTCTTTTTTTTTTTTGTCACAACGTTTGACACCCTTTTCCCTTGCTGATAAATATAAAAACACGAATATGAAGAAAAAAATCTTACTCTTCATTAACATTTAAGATCTATAAATGGGCATCTAGTTTAGAATAATTTTATTCAGTCTGAAACTTACTTTCAAGTTATTTCAATATGGACTCTGAAAATGTCATTCCTGTAAGCATCAAGGACTCCAACCTCTTAATGTACTTGGGATTTGCTATGCTATGGACGATCATGCTATTTTGTTGTGAGGGATGATTGTGTGTCATTGTCAATGAATCTTTTTTAGATCGCATCCAATAACATTTCAATGGATTTTTTTTTGTTTGGCTTATATTATTGAAAATGTGTGTTTATGAATCCTACAATGGATTATTTTTCTGCAGTGTTTCGAGTTTTGGGGTTTGAGTTTGCAAGGTGACATATTTTAGAAATGTTATTAGTATCAAGTCATGTATTATATGTGTTTTGTTATGAAATACCATAAATTTAGTTTTCCTTGGCTGTGGAATTTTCTGAAATATTTGTTTGAAGTAATGTATTCATTGCCTTACATTTTTTCTTATTGGCGGCAAACAAGAGTCAACATATTTGAGATTTGGGGGCGACAATTAGGATTTCTGTTTTCTAAACAATTGTGTTTGGGGTTTGTAATGCATAAATATTGGATTTGTGGGTCATGTATTAGAAGCAGATTTTAAAAATGTTGTTAATATTAAGTCATATGCTGGCTGTGACATTTCCCAAAATATTTGTTTGGAGTAATGGATTCATTGTGGTCTTCATGTGTTAAGAGTTTTTCTTATTGGCGATAATTAAAGATTTTGTGTTTTAGTGGCGACCGTTAGGTATTTCTGTGTGCTTTAAGTTTGATTAAACATTTTATTACGTCTTGCAATGAAAAATTATGTATTAAATATTGTTACAGCTAACATGCCTTTAAATATTCGTTTTTAATGATGGATTCTGGTCTACAAGTGTAAAGAGCGTTTCTTATTGGCGACAACCATGGAATCTAATAATGGAATCAACTGTAGCGTTTGTATGCCACTTGAGTGGTAGGAGAGCTAAATGTATTAATTTATGTAGGTTCAATTTATTATAGCTCTGTTACTCTACGTACAAAAATCTTAAAAGTTGACCACTTTTTACTCGAAAAGCGTTCCTTTACTTCAGACACTATACAATTCATAGAACTTTTACTACTTTACATAGTTTACCGACAATTAGAGATTTAGTTTTTTGGTGACGACAATTGGGGATTTATGTAACCTATACAATTATATTTGAGGTTTAGAAAGCATAAATATTGGATTTGGGAGTTATGATTAGGAAAAATATACATATAATAAATATTTTATTATGTGTTTCATAAACTCTGACATTTCTTCACATATTTGTTTTGATTGCTGGATTGATAGTCTTCAAGTTCAATGTGTTTTTATGGGTGACAACCATAGAATCTTTTAATGCAATTGTTTATGCATGTTTACATAAACATATTAACGAAATTACTTACAATTTTAAAGGGATTATATTGGAAATTGATGGGATGCAAGTGGATGAGGTCTGTTGTGAATGAAGTCGTCTTTTGTACATACATTTGGATAGGGTGACTGTTCATAGTAAGTTGTTGGTGTTGTTGTAGTGAACAAATATTGCAATGAAATGCAGGTGGATGGGTGTGAGATCGTACTAAATACCTCATTGTATTGTGTATGCGATTTGTATAGGCATTTTGTAGATATGGATGGTTATTGTTGAGGACGCATATTTATAGGCGATATATAAAATCGTCTAACATACAAACAGTGTCAATACAATAACAATAACTTAACCATTAACATTTCAATATAAATGTTTTTGTGTATAATTATGCATTTATATTTCCAGAGGTTGACGACAATTGTAGGATTTTTTAGTGTTATGGTGACGACAAATAGGGATTTCTTCATCCTAAACAATTGCACTTAATGTTTTGAGATTTATATATTGGATTTGTGGATTATGAAAAAGATATATAATTCAAATTTTAATAATAGGTGTGTACAACAATCTAAAAAATATAAATTAGTACAAAAATACTATATGTTGTTCGATAAAAAAAATTGTGAATGATAGAAGAAACTTTTTAGTACTTTTGTGACAGAGAACGTACACATTTTTGGCTGGAAAATTTGTACGTTTGGACAGCTAACTTTTAATCATTTGGTTAATGTAAACAAATTAAAATGTTTACATGTATGACCAAGAAAACTACACAATTTAATTTTTTGGAATCATTTCAATAACTAAAATGCAATTATAAATTAATGTTTTATGCTATTTGGTTGAAAAATCGATTTTTTTGCTTGAGGGAGTAAAATTTATTGAGAGTAGTTACTGAAATTTACTAAGTAATTATTGCTAGAAAAGTTATCGTACATACCTAATAAGAAGTCCAGTGTTACGTATGTTTTATTTTGAAAATTATGAATTAAATATTTTTAGATTTGGCATTCCCTTGAGTGATGAATTGTTGGCTGTCTTCAATATCTTTGTTACAAGAAAATAAGTTATATATTCATATAAGACCCCACCACCACTTAATTTGAAAGCACATGGTTTAAGAGCTACAGGTTTAAAAACTACCGCTTTAAGAACCAGATGGATTAAAGCCCAACCGGTATAGAAACCACCTGGTTTAAAAACCACACGGGTTTAAAAAGCCCGTGAGATAAAATCTGTTTATCATAAAAAGGATGGATTTGCCGTTCAACTCCAATAATAAGAAAGTTGGAAGTGTCAAAAATGTTGTAATTTTTTTGCATGTTAAGCAAAATGATTTTCTACAAATTTGTTACCACTGGAAACCATGAAGAACGTCGATAAAAGAATTACTTGGGACCTACATATATCTATAAATTCCTAAATAAATTTAGCACGAGAATTCTTCAACATTTTTAGGGTTTCAAATGGAAAGATTGGATGCTATGTACAATATATGGATATTGATATTAGGTTCTTACTTCAATTAACCAAATGCAAAAAGAATAATTTTAAATTTTATGGATGTTTATGAAGAAATGAGACGTTAGGTTAATAGTTTCATCGATACATCAATGTCTACAACATACCTTGTTGTAATTAAAAGGTTATTGTTATGGTGAAAAGCGAAAATAGTAGAAAAATTATGACAGAGATGTGCGACTGTGTGTTTAAAGAAATTATATCCACCGATTTAAATATTAAATTTATATCTAACACACAAGAACTGTATGCTAATAAGTTGCAAGCTTTGATTTTAAAATCCTTTGTGACCAACGTTGCTTGTGAACAATTTTGAATGTTTGTGGAGGTATATTTCCCACACCGGTTGTAATATTTACGTATTCTAAGTGGGTGTTGGTAGATTGTCATCAGAAGAATAAATCTGAAAAGAGTCGTTAAAGAAAGAGCTGGTTTAGCGTTGTTATGTTTTTTAATTATAAGTGTTAAAGACAAATTTGGAGAAATTATCCAGAGATGATAATGAAATAACATTAAAAAAATTACAATTAACACATCCAATTAGTAATTGTAATTTTATTGGTATTCAATGAGAAAAACGTGTAATGGGGTGTACGAGTATATGCTTGTGAAAATATTGTACTTATATTGCTATTTGATAATTGGACTTTAATTTAGAGGAAACTAGCACTTTTGGTACAATCTGAAGTAACATATTAGGGATTCGTATGTTATCAAATGTTGTTGATGATAATATTGTGTATCAGATTAAGGGTAGTTTATGAGTTATAGAGTCGGAAAATAAAATAAAATATATTTGCAGGCGTTTCGAGCATATCTACTGCAACTATGAACATTTCATATTATACAGACAAATTACATCCTATTTTCCTCTAGAATTATTCGAACTCACATTTATGAGATTTCACGACATGAATAATGAAAATATATAGGAAAATAAAACTATATTGTAAATATATAAGAAACACTCTTTTCTATTTTGCCCTATTCACAATATTCCAATATTGCCAATATGGTTACATTTGATAACTCCATAACAGCATAGACTTGTTAAACTTTTTTATCAAAGCTCTTTCTTTGTGATGTCTAATTATAATAGACATAGAAAATATTTAGTTTTATCTCAACGGAAAAAAAAAAAATAATTCGGAGACCAAAGTGTATCTTTAGCGCTAAAAAGAAAGTAAAATTAGGTAATGTAAATAACATATGCTTGAGGTCAGTATGGTACTGAGGATAAATTCAGTAAATGTACTTAATGATTTTGCATCAATTAAGCGATCATAAATAATCAAATAAAATGCCGACGTTTTAGATGGTATTGGTGCATTTGTTTCAATTTCTTGATTCGCATCTATTGGTCAGCTTTTATGACTACTTACAATAAGCAGTACGTTTGAAATATTTAGGATTGGCTTAAAAATGATACAATTGGTTGAGGTTCTTTAAAATAGTAGTTTTGTTGAAACTTTACATTCATGTCATAGAGTACTGCATATCTGCGATCTTCAAATTTTAGGTTTAAATCATCATATGGATGTGCTTCGAAAAAATGAACCTTCACACTTACTAAATTGGAATGAATAATATTCTAATTAGTTACTAGATCTAAGAATAAAAGGTGGGTCTTTTAATCGTATAATCCCATCATAGAAATGCAGTAGGACGCGACTTTCCGATATTTGTGGTTTGCATTATTTGTTTTTACCCCAAAATATAAATGAGGCATTCCCCATATTATATGAGTGATTGAAAAGGACGCATACCGATCCGCTTCACTGCATAGTAATATAGCTATTAATAATTTAAACAATCATTTAATTCATTAGGGTCATCCCAGTACATAAAGTTTGGTTTGTTGAGATTAACAGTCATTAAACCTGTGAGTTGATTCGAAGAGTTTTTTTAATTTTCTTTTTTTGTATACTTTGAACCTATGTTTACATATTTCCATCAGTTTGGTTATCTTTACAATGTACGCATGTATTCTCTTAAATGTTTCTAATATATTTAATTCATATGTATCAAAGTCTTTAGAACTTTTATGAAATAGTCTGGTGTAAGACCCAATGTTTTGGTTTCCAGTTTGTTTCTATCATCATCGACGTACATCTTGTTATTACTGAAATTCCAATCACTTTTTTAACCTTTGTGAGGACCATATGCTATATCAATTAAATTTATTTCTAGTAATGAATATAAACTCGTGGCTCCATTCACTTATACTT
Organism: Musca autumnalis; assembly: GCF_047663935.1. Lineage (NCBI taxonomy): Eukaryota > Metazoa > Arthropoda > Insecta > Diptera > Muscidae > Musca > Musca autumnalis. The sequence goes on from NW_027412088.1 coordinate 181,992,205, forward strand.
TTTAGATTAATTTTCAGAGTAAAATATTTCATCGTTAGATTCATCTTGATCTTTGCTCTTAATATTAAACTTGTAGTTTTAAACCAGTGGTTTTTAAACTGGTGGTTTTAAACCAGTGGTTTTAAACTGGGTGGTTTTAAACCAGTGGTTTTAAACTGGTGGTTTTAAACTGGTGGTTTTAAACCAGTGGTTTTAAACTGGGTGGTTTTAAACCAGTGGTTTTAAACTGGGTGGTTTTAAACCAGTGGTTTTAAACTGGGTGGTTTTAAACCAGTGGTTTTAAACTGGGTGGTTTTAAACCAGTGGTTTTAAACTGGGTGGTTTTAAACCAGTGGTTTTAAACTGGGTGGTTTTAAACCAGTGGTTTTAAACTGGTGGTTTTAAACTGGTGGTTTTAAACCAGTGGTTTTAAACTGGGTGGTTTAAACCAGTGGTTTTAAACTGGGTGGTTTTAAACCAGTGGTTTTAAACTGGTGGTTTTAAACCAGTGGTTTAAACCACCGCTGGTTGGTTTTAAACCACCAGTTTAAACCACCCAGTTTAAAACCACCAGTTTAAAACCACTGGTTTAAAACCACCCAGTTTAAAACCACTGGTTTAAAACCACCAGTTTAAAACCACTGGTTTAAAACCACCCAGTTTAAAACCACTGGTTTAAAACCACCCAGTTTAAAACCACTGGTTTAAAACCACCCAGTTTAAAACCACTGGTTTAAAACCACCAGTTTAAAACCACTGGTTTAAAACCACCAGTTTAAAACCACCAGTTTAAAACCACTGGTTTAAAACACCCAGTTTAAAACCACTGGTTTAAAACCACTGGTTTAAAACCACCAGTTTAAAACCACTGGTTTAAAACCACCCAGTTTAAAACCACTGGTTTAAAACCACCAGTTTAAAACCACTGGTTTAAAACCACCCAGTTTAAAACCACTGGTTTAAAACCACCAGTTTAAAACCACTGGTTTAAAACTACAAGTTTAATATTAAGAGCAAAGATCAAGATGAATCTAACGATGAAATATTTTACTCTGAAAATTAATCTAAAAAGTATAAGTGAATGGAGCCACGAGTTTATATTCATTACTAGAAATAAATTTAATTGATATAGCATATGGTCCTCACAAAGGTTAAAAAAGTGATTGGAATTTCAGTAATAACAAGATGTACGTCGATGATGATAGAAACAAACTGGAAACCAAAACATTGGGTCTTACACCAGACTATTTCATAAAAGTTCTAAAGACTTTGATACATATGAATTAAATATATTAGAAACATTTAAGAGAATACATGCGTACATTGTAAAGATAACCAAACTGATGGAAATATGTAAACATAGGTTCAAAGTATACAAAAAAAGAAAATTAAAAAAACTCTTCGAATCAACTCACAGGTTTAATGACTGTTAATCTCAACAAACCAAACTTTATGTACTGGGATGACCCTAATGAATTAAATGATTGTTTAAATTATTAATAGCTATATTACTATGCAGTGAAGCGGATCGGTATGCGTCCTTTTCAATCACTCATATAATATGGGGAATGCCTCATTTATATTTTGGGGTAAAAACAAATAATGCAAACCACAAATATCGGAAAGTCGCGTCCTACTGCATTTCTATGATGGGATTATACGATTAAAAGACCCACCTTTTATTCTTAGATCTAGTAACTAATTAGAATATTATTCATTCCAATTTAGTAAGTATGAAGGTTCATTTTTTCGAAGCACATCCATATGATGATTTAAACCTAAAATTTGAAGATCGCAGATATGCAGTACTCTATGACATGAATGTAAAGTTTCAACAAAACTACTATTTTAAAGAACCTCAACCAATTGTATCATTTTTAAGCCAATCCTAAATATTTCAAACGTACTGCTTATTGTAAGTAGTCATAAAAGCTGACCAATAGATGTGAATCAAGAAATTGAAACAAATGCACCAATACCATCTAAAACGTCGGCATTTTATTTGATTATTTATGATCGCTTAATTGATGCAAAATCATTAAGTACATTACTGAATTTATCCTCAGTACCATACTGACCTCAAGCATATGTTATTTACATTACCTAATTTTACTTTCTTTTTAGCGCTAAAGATACACTTTGGTCTCCGAATTATTTTTTTTTTCCGTTGAGATAAAACTAAATATTTTCTATGTCTATTATAATTAGACATCACAAAGAAAGAGCTTTGATAAAAAAGTTTAACAAGTCTATGCTGTTATGGAGTTATCAAATGTAACCATATTGGCAATATTGGAATATTGTGAATAGGGCAAAATAGAAAAGAGTGTTTCTTATATATTTACAATATAGTTTTATTTTCCTATATATTTTCATTATTCATGTCGTGAAATCTCATAAATGTGAGTTCGAATAATTCTAGAGGAAAATAGGATGTAATTTGTCTGTATAATATGAAATGTTCATAGTTGCAGTAGATATGCTCGAAACGCCTGCAAATATATTTTATTTTTATTTTCCGACTCTATAACTCATAAACTACCCTTAATCTGATACACAATATTATCATCAACAACATTTGATAACATACGAATCCCTAATATGTTACTTCAGATTGTACCAAAAGTGCTAGTTTCCTCTAAATTAAAGTCCAATTATCAAATAGCAATATAAGTACAATATTTTCACAAGCATATACTCGTACACCCCCATTACACGTTTTTCTCATTGAATACCAATAAAATTACAATTACTAATTGGATGTGTTAATTGTAATTTTTTTAATGTTATTTCATTATCATCTCTGGATAATTTCTCCAAATTTGTCTTTAACACTTATAATTAAAAAACATAACAACGCTAAACCAGCTCTTTCTTTAACGACTCTTTTCAGATTTATTCTTCTGATGACAATCTACCAACACCCACTTAGAATACGTAAATATTACAACCGGTGTGGGAAATATACCTCCACAAACATTCAAAATTGTTCACAAGCAACGTTGGTCACAAAGGATTTTAAAATCAAAGCTTGCAACTTATTAGCATACAGTTCTTGTGTGTTAGATATAAATTTAATATTTAAATCGGTGGATATAATTTCTTTAAACACACAGTCGCACATTTCTGTCATAATTTTTCTACTATTTTCGCTTTTCACCATAACAATAACCTTTTAATTACAACAAGGTATGTTGTAGACATTGATGTATCGATGAAACTATTAACCTAACGTCTCATTTCTTCATAAACATCCATAAAATTTAAAATTATTCTTTTTGCATTTGGTTAATTGAAGTAAGAACCTAATATCAATATCCATATATTGTACATAGCATCCAATCTTTCCATTTGAAACCCTAAAAATGTTGAAGAATTCTCGTGCTAAATTTATTTAGGAATTTATAGATATATGTAGGTCCCAAGTAATTCTTTTATCGACGTTCTTCATGGTTTCCAGTGGTAACAAATTTGTAGAAAATCATTTTGCTTAACATGCAAAAAAATTACAACATTTTTGACACTTCCAACTTTCTTATTATTGGAGTTGAACGGCAAATCCATCCTTTTTATGATAAACAGATTTTATCTCACGGGCTTTTTAAACCCGTGTGGTTTTTAAACCAGGTGGTTTCTATACCGGTTGGGCTTTAATCCATCTGGTTCTTAAAGCGGTAGTTTTTAAACCTGTAGCTCTTAAACCATGTGCTTTCAAATTAAGTGGTGGTGGGGTCTTATATGAATATATAACTTATTTTCTTGTAACAAAGATATTGAAGACAGCCAACAATTCATCACTCAAGGGAATGCCAAATCTAAAAAATATTTAATTCATAATTTTCAAAATAAAACATACGTAACACTGGACTTCTTATTAGGTATGTACGATAACTTTTCTAGCAATAATTACTTAGTAAATTTCAGTAACTACTCTCAATAAATTTTACTCCCTCAAGCAAAAAAATCGATTTTTCAACCAAATAGCATAAAACATTAATTTATAATTGCATTTTAGTTATTGAAATGATTCCAAAAAATTAAATTGTGTAGTTTTCTTGGTCATACATGTAAACATTTTAATTTGTTTACATTAACCAAATGATTAAAAGTTAGCTGTCCAAACGTACAAATTTTTCCAGCCAAAAATGTGTACGTTCTCTGTCACAAAAGTACTAAAAAGTTTCTTCTATCATTCACAATTTTTTTTATCGAACAACATATAGTATTTTTGTACTAATTTATATTTTTTAGATTGTTGTACACACCTATTATTAAAATTTGAATTATATATCTTTTTCATAATCCACAAATCCAATATATAAATCTCAAAACATTAAGTGCAATTGTTTAGGATGAAGAAATCCCTATTTGTCGTCACCATAACACTAAAAAATCCTACAATTGTCGTCAACCTCTGGAAATATAAATGCATAATTATACACAAAAACATTTATATTGAAATGTTAATGGTTAAGTTATTGTTATTGTATTGACACTGTTTGTATGTTAGACGATTTTATATATCGCCTATAAATATGCGTCCTCAACAATAACCATCCATATCTACAAAATGCCTATACAAATCGCATACACAATACAATGAGGTATTTAGTACGATCTCACACCCATCCACCTGCATTTCATTGCAATATTTGTTCACTACAACAACACCAACAACTTACTATGAACAGTCACCCTATCCAAATGTATGTACAAAAGACGACTTCATTCACAACAGACCTCATCCACTTGCATCCCATCAATTTCCAATATAATCCCTTTAAAATTGTAAGTAATTTCGTTAATATGTTTATGTAAACATGCATAAACAATTGCATTAAAAGATTCTATGGTTGTCACCCATAAAAACACATTGAACTTGAAGACTATCAATCCAGCAATCAAAACAAATATGTGAAGAAATGTCAGAGTTTATGAAACACATAATAAAATATTTATTATATGTATATTTTTCCTAATCATAACTCCCAAATCCAATATTTATGCTTTCTAAACCTCAAATATAATTGTATAGGTTACATAAATCCCCAATTGTCGTCACCAAAAAACTAAATCTCTAATTGTCGGTAAACTATGTAAAGTAGTAAAAGTTCTATGAATTGTATAGTGTCTGAAGTAAAGGAACGCTTTTCGAGTAAAAAGTGGTCAACTTTTAAGATTTTTGTACGTAGAGTAACAGAGCTATAATAAATTGAACCTACATAAATTAATACATTTAGCTCTCCTACCACTCAAGTGGCATACAAACGCTACAGTTGATTCCATTATTAGATTCCATGGTTGTCGCCAATAAGAAACGCTCTTTACACTTGTAGACCAGAATCCATCATTAAAAACGAATATTTAAAGGCATGTTAGCTGTAACAATATTTAATACATAATTTTTCATTGCAAGACGTAATAAAATGTTTAATCAAACTTAAAGCACACAGAAATACCTAACGGTCGCCACTAAAACACAAAATCTTTAATTATCGCCAATAAGAAAAACTCTTAACACATGAAGACCACAATGAATCCATTACTCCAAACAAATATTTTGGGAAATGTCACAGCCAGCATATGACTTAATATTAACAACATTTTTAAAATCTGCTTCTAATACATGACCCACAAATCCAATATTTATGCATTACAAACCCCAAACACAATTGTTTAGAAAACAGAAATCCTAATTGTCGCCCCCAAATCTCAAATATGTTGACTCTTGTTTGCCGCCAATAAGAAAAAATGTAAGGCAATGAATACATTACTTCAAACAAATATTTCAGAAAATTCCACAGCCAAGGAAAACTAAATTTATGGTATTTCATAACAAAACACATATAATACATGACTTGATACTAATAACATTTCTAAAATATGTCACCTTGCAAACTCAAACCCCAAAACTCGAAACACTGCAGAAAAATAATCCATTGTAGGATTCATAAACACACATTTTCAATAATATAAGCCAAACAAAAAAAAATCCATTGAAATGTTATTGGATGCGATCTAAAAAAGATTCATTGACAATGACACACAATCATCCCTCACAACAAAATAGCATGATCGTCCATAGCATAGCAAATCCCAAGTACATTAAGAGGTTGGAGTCCTTGATGCTTACAGGAATGACATTTTCAGAGTCCATATTGAAATAACTTGAAAGTAAGTTTCAGACTGAATAAAATTATTCTAAACTAGATGCCCATTTATAGATCTTAAATGTTAATGAAGAGTAAGATTTTTTTCTTCATATTCGTGTTTTTATATTTATCAGCAAGGGAAAAGGGTGTCAAACGTTGTGACAAAAAAAAAAAAGAAAGCAAAAGCAGGATATCATATTTTCATAATTATTTCAAGCTCATGTTCAAGCATACTTTTGTCTATATTTTTTATCTTAAAAAAAAGCTAAATAACCCATTTTTAACATTCATAATAAATGGAATATTAAGTAATAGTGAAGTCCAATGATTCATCCTTTTTTTTTAATAAAACATATTTTTACAATTATTTCCTTTTTATACTAAAATTGTAGTGTGATTAACATTAATTTCACAATATTGTGAAATTCATTAAGCATACATATGTTAAGCTAACAGAAATTTCTTGTCCATTTCTTATTTGTAAGGATTGATTTTTGCGCTGCTATTCCCCTTTCCCCCCTTCACTCACCTAGAATACACATAACTTCATTTTCGATACCCACAGAAGTAAGGAAATCAACATCATAACCTAAACATATTCCTTTTCAAGGTCAATGTGAAGACAAATATACATACATTTATACATACATATAGGGTTTAAATAACCAGACGTGGTGTCGTCTTTAAAAAAGTTCAATAACCCAGATTCATAACATTTAATCAAAACAAATTGAATATTGAGTAATATTGAATCTAGGTTTAATGCAAACATACACAGCATAAATTTAAAGGCTATGTCTCAACAATGGTCATCGATTTCTCATTTGTACACATTGGTTCCCCTTTCCCCCTTAACTCTCCCAATCATATTTGCATTCATATCCAAATCCATTGACAAGATCAATTTGAAGCAACCAAAAATTCAATCCACCCTTCAATTAAATATTAAAGACTTTGTCGCCTTCATCGAATAATAATAATAATAATAAACAAATCGAGAAGATCGATCGAATTCATATACAAACACACAGCATATACTCAGTACACTTGTCCTCTGACTTAAAGTAAAGCAAAAGAACCAAACGACATACACACAAACATACAATAAAGCTATCGTGGCTGCTGATCCAATGCTAAGCAAAAGGAACCAAACGACATACACACAAACATATAATAAAGCTAGTAAAGCTCAACAATGGTCAATGCTTCATAATTAGATCAATCAACAGACAGACGGACAAACGAGACCACCCACATTGATCATGGACACGATTCAGCATGCTTACGGACAGACGGACGGACAAACGAGGCCACCCACGTTGATAGTGGACATGCTTCCCCGCAGCATAAAGAATTCCAAGAATTTCTCACGGTCACCCCATCTCATGGTATGCTGTTTGTTTACTTTATAGGTGTAATTTGACACTAATTAGTTTTTTAAGTTTTTAATTGATTGAGTTAAAGGGTTGTTTATTTAAGATATGTAATTTGATACTTTCAGTTACAATTGTTTATTTATTTAAGTTTTTAATTTGAGCCAGAACACAGTGCCTCCTACTACTTGGGTAGGAAAAGTACTAAATAGTACTAAATTTGGTACAATTTGGATTTCAGTGATAAGATACATTTGGAATTGTGATATTCGGAATTAAAATTGATGTTGGAGTGTTGATAGAGGTAGGTTTAGAAATTCGTACTATGGATACGAATAGTACTAAATGGTACCAAATTTGGATTTGAGTTATCGGATATATCTGGAATCCTGAAATTCGGAATTAAGCTTATTGTTTGAACATAGCACTGTGGTAGTTTTGAAAATTTGTACTTATGGGTACAAAAAGTACTTAATGGTACTAAATTTGGTACAATTTGGATTTCGGTGATCTGATGTAGCTGCCATCCTCAAGTTTGGAATTAAAATACCTGTTGAATTGTAGGATTGATAAAGTTTTGGAAATTTGTAGTTATGGGTAGGAAAAGTACTAAATTGTACTAAATTTGGTACAATTTGGATTTGAGCGAATGGATAGAGTTGGAATCAAGAAATTTGGAATTAAGATTACTGTAGGAGTGTATGATTGAGATATGGAAGTAGTTTTTGAAATTCGTACTTATGAGTACGAAAAGTACTAAATTTGGTACAATTTGGATTTGAGCGAACGGCTAGAGCTGGAATCTTGAAGTTTGGAATTAAGATTACTGTTGGGGTGTAGGATTGAGGAAGTTTTGGAAATTCGTACTTATATGTACGAAAACTACTAAACGGTACTTAATTTGGTACAACTTGGATTTGAGCGAACGGGTAGAGCTGGAATCAAGAAATTTGGAATTAATATTACTGTTGGAGTGTAGGATTGAGATATGAAAGAAGTTTTGGAAATTCGTACTTATGAGTACGAAAAGTACTAAATTTGGTTTAATTTGGATTTGAGCGAACGGATAGAGCTGGAATCTTGAAGTTTGGAATTAAGATTACTGTTGGGATGTAGGATAGAGGAAGTTTTTGAAATTCGTACTTATATGTACGAAAAGTACTAAACGGTAGTATATTTGGCACAACTTGGATTTGAGCGAACGGTTAGAGCTGGAATCTTGAATTTTGGAGTTAATATTACTGTTGGGGTTAGTTTTGGAAATGCGTACTTAGTTTTGGAATTGCGTACTTATGCTTACAAAAAGTACTACATTTTGTACAATTAGGATTTGAGTGAAATTATAGCGCTCGAATCCTAAAATGTGGAATTAGGTACACTTAGGGGTACGAAATGGTTCCAACTTTGTATTGGATGAACGGATAGATCTGGATTCGTGAGATTTGGAATTAAGATTACTGTTATCATTTGCTTATAACGTCCGATTTAAGAAATATGTGCCATAAATATACGAAAAGTTGTCAATGGCACAGGATTTGGTACAATTTGTTATTGTGTAAAGGGAATTTTGAAATAATAGGAGGAGGTTCGTATTTATGTATTTACATGTAAAGTACTTAATAGTTCTATAATTGGTTTTAGGGGAACAGATAGAGCTGGAAATGAGGATGGCGGTTGTTGGGTTAGGCCGTATTTGCGCTGAGAACCTCAATTAAAATATCTCAAAAAATGTGGATTGCTCTTGATGTTTAGGCGTGATTCGTGTACTAATACGAACTAAAGTGGTACGTATTAGTACACAAAATGTTTCCACCATTCTATATTATATATTGTTTATTTGTTTTGTATATTTAACGCATACGAAGTAGCGGGCACTTGCTAGTATATATGAGGAAAAGTCAAAATTTTTTAGTTTCCATGAAGCCAAGGTTTGCACTATTATAATACGCGAACTATTGTAGTTTACCAGTAACTATGACTATTGCTGGATTAATTTAGATGTTTTTGTACAAAGCTCAAAAATTTAGCAAAAAAATTTAATTTACGTGGTAGTTACGACCGCGTAAAGGAAACAACATAGGTAAAAACACGTTGAAGCTAAACAGGTTTTTTACATTGCTATTCGATTTCTGAATAAACCATTCAAATGACGGACATCTGTGCAAAGTAAAAGTAGGAGAATACAAAATGAAGATTACACTTCTAATGTATCACTTTCCAAAATTTCCACTGCATCCACCTTTAATGGATGCTGATATTTTGAAGCCGGATTTCAGGTGTTTTTTGTATTTTTTATGTAACTGGGACGCGCATTCGGATATTTCGCAAAACCAATTATAGGATTAAAGAACTCGCGATTTCGCATAATCTGATATGTATATTGAGTATGTAGCCCACACAGCAGCAGAGTAATCTACTGCCAAAGGCCAAAATTTAGTGCGATATTTTTTCTAAAAAAACCTATTTTTTGGGTACAGTATTTACAATATCGTTTTGAGTGTGCTGGTACCCCGCGATATTTTAGTTTTAAGACGATCCGGATCATATGAATCACAGATCGTAAAAATCCATCTACTAGAACGGCAAAAATGGCTACTGCAAAAATTGAAAAACTTGCGAAAAATGTTTTTCAAAATATCGCTGACTAATTCGCGTTTCATGTCGATCGTTTCCATTTCAATGATGAAAGTGAATCATCACTCGCGTTTGTGCGAAAACAGCGGTTTGAAAAATTTAGTGACATGGGAGCTGTATCCGATTTATCCAAAAAATACTGGGTGATGCTACATCCACGGTTCTTGATGGATTTTATTGAAATATGTTTAGATCGATGTATTTTTTCACGGTTGATAGTGAAATCGGATGCGCATAAAAAGTGTATGCACTTTGTGCAAAATATAAGCGTTATACAGTTTGTTGCACACTAAACTGCAGACGATGCTACATCTTAGCGGCCAAAGTAAATCCTGGCAAATGTGTACAAATTAAAAGAGAAGAATTCGCTGTATTGGTAAACCGCATGCGCATCAAGTGATTTTGAGGATTTCGCGATTTACACGCATTTCAAAATGAACATTACCCGATACAATTTTATTTCAAGATTATACCCCATTTAAAGGAACCCAACATTTATTTGAAAGATATCCATATCTTCTGCTAGATGTTAGCGTGTTTTCGAGAAGTGATTAGAATAAAAAATGTGATTTATTGCGTGAAATTTAACTAAAATAGAAGAATAACTCCGACCTATTTTTCTTACATTTTGTTCAACTAGCTCACAAAATAAATTTTAATAAATATTTTCTCTTACAAAAATTTTATAAATTTCCTCAAAATATTTTTTGTTTTTTGCTATAATATGCAAACCGCTAAACGGATTTGTATAGTTTTGGTTTCATTTGAATCTTCGCGATGTTTAGATTACGTACATATTTTTTATATATTTTTCAGATGCATAAACAGCTTGAATTTTATTAGAACAAGTTGTAAACTACCAATTGTTTTGAATGCTTTCCTAATTTCCGCGAAAATTTACAACTTTTTCACTAAAGTTATGGGACCTCAGTAAACATATAGTATGTAGGGAGCCCCTTATTAAGAGAGTTTCTTAATATAATGATTAGAGTCTTTTAAAGATTTTTTTCTTTTTATCAGAATTGAAACCGCCATAACTTTTGCGCGCAACAACCAAAATTAGTATCTCGAACAGATTTAAGAATGGGATTTTTTTCCCAATCTATGTACCAAAAATCTTTCATGTAGCTTAAAAAAAATTTTTTAATTTTTTTTGTATGGAAAACTAAAAAATTTTGTCTTTTCTTCATATATACACTCCACGTCAGTAGAATAGAACACCCAAATTTCTGTTAATGTTAGCTTATTTATCCCGAAGCGAATGAATCTACGTTTTTAATCTTGTAGGGATTTAATGCTTATGATGTTCCGTATCAACCACAGAAAAAATTATGTTTCTAGCTTTTCGCGAAATGATTTTCTGATCATTTTTCCGATAGTACTCTGAAAAATAGGCATTTATTTTCGGTCATCAGGATAGAACAGTCATTTTATTTTCGCGAATTGTGGAGATATTAACGCCGAATTTTCTTTCAGTCGATATAGCGGGGCTTTCTAATCACTTTTCACCAATAAAACCATATAAATAATTCCGCGGACGCCGAAATAACAGCGTAAACGGGTTTAAATTGACAGATAATTGAAACATCTCGGAATAGCAATGAGAGTCGCGCAGTTATGTCATGTTTCTTCACAATAAGATAGAATATGACACAGACAACCTCGACGGATACATTCGAGTGCTGCGGATGCTGAAAAGATGGAACATTTTCACAATAAGTATGAAAAACGTCAAAATTTCTTATAAAAACCTTGATTTTTTGTTCAATAAAATGATTTTTCCGCGAACAAGTCTGCCGTTTAAAGGTTTGGACATGTCCTCCACATTTAGAGGAATATAATCTGATATGAAAACATCCGCTATTTTAATACACTGAGGGAAATTTTAGCACATTTTTTAAATTGAACACACCCTTTGGACTTTGAATTTTATATGTGTTCTTATTACGGTGTCCGCGACTGTTCTCAACAGTGTTATGTTTCAATATAAATGGACCAGGTTATGCTCTCCATACCGGATTTTACGATTTAGTAGTTTTTTTAACTGAACTCTCGTGTTAAAGCCCTGTTTTCGCGGGAAAACACAGTCATGGAAATTGAGGTTTTAGGTTGCGTAAGTTGCTTTTAAAAAGTACTACAATTTCGCTCAGTGTATTAAAATAGCGGTTGTTTTCATATCAGATTATCTTCCTCTAAATGTGGAGCACATGTCCAAACCTTTAAACGGCAGACTTGTTCGCGGAAAAATCATTTTATTGAACAAAAAAATCAAGGTTTTTATAAGAAATTTTGACGTTTTTCATACTTATTGTGAACTCACTCGAATGTATCCGTCGAGGTTGTCTGTGTCATATTCTATCTTATTGTGAAGAAACATGACATAACTGGGCGACTCTCATTGATATTCCGAGATGTTTCAATTATCTGTCAATTTAAACCCGTTTACTCTGTTATTTCGGCGTCCGCGGAATTATTTATATGGTTTTATTGGTGAAAAATGATTAGAAAGCCCCGCTTTATCGACTGAAAGAAAATTCGGCTTTAATATCTCCACAATTCGCGAAAATAAAATGAATGTTCTATCCTGATGACCGAAAATAAATGCCTATTTTTCATAGTACTATTGGAAAAATGATCAGAAAATCATTTCGCGAAAAGCTAGAAACATAATTTTTTCTGTTTTTGATACGGAACATCATAGGCTTTAAGTCTCTACAAGATTAAAAACGTAGATTCATTCGCTTCGGGACAAATAAGCTAACATTAACAGAAATTTAGGTGTTCTAACGGTACCTCCCGATTTTCGGTATTTTGAAGAGTCTAGCTTCATTGTCACACCGAAATGGCTGTAATTTGGTACTTAGTCTACGTTGGTGGTATAAAACATTCCCCCGGAACTTTGTCGGTATCGGTCTAGGCCTTCATATAGCCCCCATAGAACGGTACCTCCAGATTTTCGGCATTTTTAACTTTGTGGACTCAATATTCCACCCAAATGGCTGAAATTTGGTATTTAGACTTCGTTGGTGGTACTCAAACTTCCCCTTTAAATTTGTCGGTATAGGTCCACGCCTTCATATAGCCCCCATGGAAGGGTACCTCCCGATTTTCCGTATTTTGAAGGTTGTGGCTTCAAAATTCCATCAAAATGGCTGAAATTTGGTATTTAGTCTTCAATGTGATATAAAACTGTTCGCCAGAAATTTGTCTGTACAGGTCCACGCTTTCATATTGCCCCATTTCCGACTAAAATTCGTCGGTATAGGTCCATGTTTCGATACAGCCCCCTTAGAACGAACCTCCCGATTTTCGTAATACTGAAGATTGTGACGTCAATATCCCACCGAAATGGCTGAAATTCGTTATTTAGTCTTGCAAGAGTTATAAAATATTCCAGAAGAGTATTATCAGTATAGGTCCACGTCTTCCTATATCCCCATAGAAGCGTACTTCTTGATTTTCGGTATTTTTTTAAGTTTTAGCTACATTGTTGGCGTTTTTTATTGTTGGACTGCAGAATTTTACATCTTTGTGTTTATTTCAGCTTTACTCCATATTTTGTTGTAATTCAATTGTTTGAATAACAACAAAATATTTTAAAGTGGATATGAAATTGATTAGTTGCGGGCGAAGGGTAGGGAATACTATAGTTTCAGTTGTCACAAAACAACTTCATCAGTTCCCTTTTTCGCCGACTCTGTATCGATAAACAGGTCAATAAAGCCATCTAGCAAATTAAATAAAATGAGAAATTTGCTGTATGGCCCTAAAGCTGTTTACCCTACAATTTGAGTCGAACTAAAGAATTTCATATCCACCACTGTTTTTATGTCGTCTTTGCTTCGCAAAGAATACGAACATAGGAGTGTTGCTTCAATAAGCGGGGGTAAAAACAACAAGAAAGTTGTTTTTGCATTACGCATTGGTCAACAAGGCCGTGCTGATGCCTATTATTGTTGTTGGCGCAACTAATCAATTTCATATCCACTTTAAATTATTTTGTTGTTATTCAAACAATTGAATTACAACAAAATATGGACTAAAGCTGAAAAACACAAAGATGTTTTAGCTACATTCTCTTACCGAAATATAGGAAATTTGGTATTTAGTCTTCTTTGAGTCTTAAAACTTTACGTCAGAAATTTGTCGGTATAGATGTACGTTTTGAAATAGCCCCTATAGAACGGTGCCTCACATTGTTTTACCGAAGTTGCTGAAATTTAGTATTAAGTCTTCTTCATACCGATCAAAATTCCGACCTGTAGTGTCATGGCACAAAAAATAGAAAAAGGGATGAATTACCGACTATTGCGATATATCTATTGTTTGACCACCTACGACAACCTGCTTTACATCGTTGTAAAGTTGATATTTTCTACTTTCCTTGCCAGGTTTTGCTTTTGATATACCTCTGAAAGAAACAGAGAAATTGGCTTTGAAATAAAACGTTGACCTTTTCTCCAAATAAGTTTTTGCACATTCCGACCCCTGAATATTAACCGACCATCATCAAAATCAATAGGCTTCTTCCTCTGTGGTACCCCCATTAACCCCCAAAATTTCCGATGACGATCCGATCAAAATTGCGACCTGTAGCGAGATTTCGAAAAAAATTGGAAAATGGGATGTATTACCGACTATTACAATATCTCCGTTATTTGCTTACCTACTCCAATCTACTTTGCATTATTGTAAAGGTGAGATATTCTACTTTCAAAGTCAGGCTTTGCTTTTGGAAGCTCCCCATCCAAAGCTGTGATATTCGTCATTATAATTAAAATCGCAAAAATGAAAAGATGGGTTGTATTAGCGACTATTGCGATATCTTCGTTGTTTGATCACCTGCGACAACCTAATATACACCGCTGTAAAGGTGATATTATGCAAGACCAACATATTAGTTATGTGTTTTTTTCGTCGAGAATCGACGAACGCATAGCAGTGGGAAGGATTTGGTTTTGTTTGCAAGTGAAGTTGCTCGAGATTAGGTAGTGCCAAAGAAATTCTCGATCAGAGTGTTTCTTTGCGCACGTATATATTTGAGCGAGCAATTGACACTTGGGTATAAACAGTTTCTTGTTGAAAAAGAAGAAACAAGGGAACTGATGAAGATCTGTGGCAAGATCTGAAACTATAGTAGTAGTAGGAGGCGCTGTGTCCTGTATCAATTAAAAAACTTAAAAAACTAATTAGTGTCAAATAAATCAAACAACCCTTTAACTGGGGTAATTAATTCTTGATATGAGGCCTGCAGGTGTTTATGTTTATGGTTAAGTCTATGGGTAAGATATAGAATTGTTATTGTTATCCCTTTTTTGTTTATTTGTATATATTAAAAAAACTAATTAAAATCTAGTATTGATTTGGAAAATGAAAGGGGGGGAGGAAAAGCAGATGGATAATGCAAGTGGGTGGGTGATGTGATACATACAAGCAATAGAATTGTTATTGATATTGATCATGGTGTATACATATGTGATTTGTATGGGATTTTCTATGCTATGAACGATCATGCTATTTTGTTGTGAGGGATGATTGTGCGTCATTGTCAATGAATCTTTTTTAGATCGCATCCAATAACATTTCAATGGATTTTTTTTTTGTTTGGCTTATATTATTGAAAATGTGTGTTTATGAATCCTACAATGGATTATTTTTTCTGCAGTGTTTCGAGTTTTGGTGTTTGAGTTTGTAAGGTGACATATTTTAGAAATGATATTAGTATCAAGTCATATATTATATGTGTTTTGTTATGAAAGACCATAAATTCAATTTTCCTTGGCTGTGGAATTTTCTGAAATATTTGTTTGAGGTAATGTATTCATTGTCCTAAAATTTCTTTCTTATTGGCGGTAACCAAGAGTCAACATATTTGAGATTTGGGGGCGACAATTAGGATTTCTGTTTTCTAAACAATTGTGTTTGGGGTTTGTAATGCATAAATATTGGATTTGTGGGTCATGTATTAGAAACAAATTTTAAAAATGTTGTTAATATTAAGTCATATGCTGGCTGTGACATTTCCCAAAATATTTGTTTGGAGTACTGGATTCATTGTGGTCTTCAAGTGTTAAGAGTTTTTCTTATTGGCGATAATTAAAGATTTTGTGTTTTAGTGGCGACCGTTAGGTATTTCTGTGTGCTTTAAGTTTGTAAGGCATTACTATTGAATTTATAGGTTATGAATAAAAAACAGGTATGTATTAAACATTTTATTAGGTCTTGCAATGAAAAATTATGTATTAAATATTGTTACAGTTAACATACCTTTAAATATTCGTTTTTAATGATGGATTCTGGTCTGCAAGTGTAAAGAGCGTTTCTTATTGGCGATAACCATGGAATCGAATCAACTGTAGCGTTTGTATACCACTTGAGTGGTAGGAGAGCTAAATGTATTAATATATGTAGGTTTAATTTATTATAGCTCTGTTCCTCTACGTGCAAAAATCCTAAAAGTTGACCACTTTTTACTCGAAAAGTGTTCCTTTACTTCAGACACTATACAATTCATACAACTTTTACTACTTTACATAGTTTACCGACAATTAGAGATTTAGTGTTTTGGTGACGACAATTGGGGATTTATGTAACCTATACAATTATATTTGAGGTTTAAAAAGCATAAATATTGGATTTGCGAGTTATGATTAAGAAACATATACATATAATAAATATTTTATTATGTGTTTCACAAACTCTGACATTTCTTCACATATTTGTTTTGATTGATAGTCTTCAAGTTTAAGGTGTTTTTTATGGGTGACAACCATAGATTCTTTTAATGCAATTGTTTGTGCATGTGTACTAAATACCTCATTGTATTGTGTATGCGATTTGTATAGGCATTTTGTAGATATGGATGGTTATTGTTGAGGACGCATATTTATAGTATAAAATCTTCTAACATACAAACAGTGTTAATACAATAACAATAACTTAACCATTAACATTTCAATAGAAATGTTTTTGTGTATAATTATGCATTTATATTTCCAGAGTTGTAGGATTTTTTAGTGTAATGGTGACGACAAATAGGGATTTCTTCATCCTAAACAATTGCAATTAATGTTTTGAGATTTATATATTGGATTTGTGGATTATGAAAACGATATTTAATTCAAATTTTGATAATAGGTGTGTACGATAATCTAATCTTGTTCGATAAAAAAAATTTTAGTGAAAGATAGAAGAAACTTCTTAGTAGTTTTGTGATAGAGAACATACACATTTTTGGCTGGAAAAATTTGTACGTTTGGACAGCTAACTTTTAATCAGTAGTTAAATGTAAACAACTTGAAATGTTTACATGTATGACCAAGAAAACTACACAATTTAATTTTTGGAATCATTTCAATAACTAAAATACAATTATAAAATTAATGTTTTATGTTATTTGGTTGAAAAATCGATTTTTTTGCTTGAGGGAGTAAAATTCATTGAGAGTAGTTACTGAAGTAATTATTGCTGGAAAAGTTATCATACATACCTAATACCAAGTCCAGTGTTACGTATGTTTTATTATGAAAATTATGAATTAAATATTTCTTAGATTTGGCATTCCTTTGAGTGATGAATTGTTGGCTGTCTTCAATATCTTTGTTACTTTATAGAAAACAAGAAAATAAGTTATATATTCATATAAAACCCACCACTTCACCCCCAATTAATTTGAAAACACATGGTTTAAGAGCTACAGGTTTAAAAACTACCGCTTTAGAACCACATGGATTAAAACCAACCCGGTATAGAAACCACGTGGTTTAAAAACCACACGGGTTTAAAAAGCCCGTGAGATAAAAACTGTTTATTATAACAAAGGCTGGATTTGCCATTCAAATCCAATAATAAGAAAGTTGGAAGTGTAAAAAATGTTGTAAATTTTTTGCATGTTAAGCAAAATGATTTTCTAGAAATTTGTTACCACTGGAAACCATGAAGAACGTCGATAAATGAATTACTTGGGACCTACATATATCTATAATTTCCTAAATAAATTTGGCACGAGAATTCTTCAACATTTTTAGGGTTTCAAATGGAAAAATCTGATGCTATGTACAATATATGGATATTGATATTAGGTTCTTACTTCAATTAACCAAATGCAAAAAGAATAATTTTAAATTTTATGGATGTTTATGAAGAAATGAAACGTTAGTTTAATAGTTTCATCTATACATCAATGTCTACAACAACCTTGCTGTAATTAAAAGGTTATTGTTATGGTGAAAAGCGAAAATAGTAGAAAAATTATGACAAAATTATGACAGTGCGATTGTGTGTTAAAAGAAATTATATCCACCGATTTAAATATTAAATTTATATCTAACACACAAGAACTGTGTGCTAATAAGTTGCAAGTTTTGATTTTAAAATCCTTTGTGCCAACGTTGCTTGTGAACAATTTTTGAATGTTTGTGGAGGTATATTTCCCACACCGTTTGTAATATTTACGTATTCTAAGTGGGTGTTGGTAGGTTGTCATCAGAAGAATAAATCTGAAAAGAGTCGTTAAAAAAGATCTGGATTGGCGGTGTTATGTTTGTTTAATTATAAGTATTAAGGACAAATTTGGAGAAATTATACAGAGATGCTAATGAAATAACATTAAACAAAATTACAATTAACACATCCAATTAGTAATTGTAATTTTAGTGGTATTCAATGAGAAAAACGTGTGATAGGGGGTATAAGTGCTTATGAAAATATTGTACTTATATTGCTATTTGATAATTGGACTTTAATTTAGAGGAAACTAGCACTTTTGGTACAATCTGAAGTAACATATTAGGGATTCGTATGTTATCAAATGTTGTTGATGATAATATTGTGTATCAGAAAAAGGGTAATTTATGAGTTATAGAGTCGGAAAATAAAATATATTTGCAGGCGTTTCGAGCATATCTACTCCAAGTATGAACATTTCATATTATACAGGCAAATTACATCCTATTTTCCTCTAGAATTATTCGAACTCATATTTATGAGAATTCACGGCATGAATAATGAAAATATATAGGAAAATAAAACTATATTTTAAATATATAAGAAACACACTTTTCTATTTTGCCCTATTCACAATATTCCAATATTGCCAACATGGTTACATTTGATAACTCCATAACAGCATAGACTTGTTAAACTTTTTTATCAAAGCTCTTTCTTTGCGATGTCTAATTATAATAGACATAGAAAATATTTAGTTTTATCTCAACAGAAAAAAACCAACGGAAAAAGACCAAAGGGTATCTTTAGCGCTAAAAAGAAAGTAAAATTAGGCAATGTGAATGACATATGCTTGAGGTCAGTATGGTACTGAGGATGAATTCAGTAATGTACTTAATGATTTTGCATCAATTAAGCGATCATGAATAATCAAATAATATGCCGAGGTTTTAGATGCTATTGGTGTATTTGTTTCAACTTCTTGCTTCACATCTGTTGGTCAGCTTTTATGACTTCTTTTTGATAGCGTACCTTAATTACAATAAGCGGTGCGTTTGAAATATTTAGAATTGGTTTAAAAATGATACAATTGGTTGAGGTTCTTTAAAATAGTAGTTTTGTTGAAACTTTACATTCATGTCATAGAGTACTGCATATCTGCGATCTTCAAATTTTAGGTTTAAATCATCATATGGATATGCTTCGAAAAAATGAACCTTCATACTTACTAAATTGGAGTGAATAATATTCTAATTATTTTCTAGATCTAAGAATAAAAAAGTGTGTGGTCTTTTAATCGTATAATCCTATCATTGAAAAGCAGTAGCACGCGACTTCCCGATATTTGTTTGCATTATTTGTTTTTACCCCAAAATATAAATATAAGTGATTGAAAAGGACGCATATCGATCCTATTAAATTTTAAACAATCAATTAATTCATTAGCGTCATCCCAGTATATAAAGTTTGGTTTGTTGAGATTAACAGTCATTAAACCTTTACCAGTGTGAGTTAATTCGAAGAGTTTTTTTTTTAATTTTCTATTTTTTGTATACTTTGAACCTCTGTTTACATATTTCCATCAGTTTGGTTATCTTTACGATGTACGCATGTATTCTCTAAAATGTTTTTAATATATTTAGCTCATACGTATCAAAGTCTTTAGCATTTTTATTAAATAGTCTGATGTAAGACCAAATGTTTGGTTTCCAGTTTGTATTCTATCATCAACGACGTGCAGCTTGTTATTACTGAAATTCCAATCACTTTTTTTACGTTTATAAGGACCATATGCTATATCAAATAAATTTCTTTCTAGTAATGAATATAAACTTGTGGCTCCATTCGCTTTTACTTTTTTAGATTATTCTTCAGAATAAAATATTTCATCGTTAGATTCATCTTGATCTTTGCTCTTAATATTAAACTTGGTTTCGTTTTTTTAGGTTTAAAATTTCTTCTTTTTTAATAGTATTCATTGCGTTTCAGCTAAATTTAAAAGCGATAATTTGACAACATCATTATGTGGTTTTATTATAGGTTTAAAGGTGTATTCCAATCGTTTCCCAATTTCGTCTTTTTCCTGCTTGATTGACTGAAATTTTCTTTTTTTACAATACTTCTTGTCTTAATAAGTTCTTTTAGGACATCCTACTCCATTTTTATAAATACTTCGATTTTTAACCGGGTGGTTTTCAACCAATGGTTATAGACTGATGGTTTTAAACTGGTGGTTTCAAACCAGTGGTTTTAAACTGGGTGGTTATAAACAAGTGGTTTTAAACCAGTGGTTTTAAACTGGGTGGTTTTAAACTGGTGGTTTCAAACCAGTGGTTTTAAACTGGGTGGTTTTAAACTGGGTGGTTTTAAACCAGTGGCTCTAAACCAGTGGTTTAAAACCAGTGGTTTTAAACTGGGTGGTTTAGAACCACGGGTTTAAAACCTCACAGTTTAAAACCACCCAGTTTAAAACCACTGGTTTGAAACCACCAGTTTAAAACCACCCAGTTTAAAACCACTGGTTTAAAACCACTTGTTTATAACCACCCAGTTTAAAACCACTGGTTTGAAACCACCAGTTTAAAACCATCAGTCTATAACCATTGGTTGAAAACCACCCGGTTAAAAATCGAAGTATTTATAAAAATGGAGTAGGATGTCCTAAAAGAACTTATTAAGACAAGAAGTATTGTAAAAAAAGAAAATTTCAGTCAATCAAGCAGGAAAAAGACGAAATTGGGAAACGATTGGAATACACCTTTAAACCTATAATAAAACCACATAATGATGTTGTCAAATTATCGCTTTTAAATTTAGCTGAAACGCAATGAATACTATTAAAAAAGAAGAAATTTTAAACCTAAAAAAACGAAACCAAGTTTAATATTAAGAGCAAAGATCAAGATGAATCTAACGATGAAATATTTTATTCTGAAGAATAATCTAAAAAAGTAAAAGCGAATGGAGCCACAAGTTTATATTCATTACTAGAAAGAAATTTATTTGATATAGCATATGGTCCTTATAAACGTAAAAAAAGTGATTGGAATTTCAGTAATAACAAGCTGCACGTCGTTGATGATAGAATACAAACTGGAAACCAAACATTTGGTCTTACATCAGACTATTTAATAAAAATGCTAAAGACTTTGATACGTATGAGCTAAATATATTAAAAACATTTTAGAGAATACATGCGTACATCGTAAAGATAACCAAACTGATGGAAATATGTAAACAGAGGTTCAAAGTATACAAAAAATAGAAAATTAAAAAAAAAACTCTTCGAATTAACTCACACTGGTAAAGGTTTAATGACTGTTAATCTCAACAAACCAAACTTTATATACTGGGATGACGCTAATGAATTAATTGATTGTTTAAAATTTAATAGGATCGATATGCGTCCTTTTCAATCACTTATATTTATATTTTGGGGTAAAAACAAATAATGCAAACAAATATCGGGAAGTCGCGTGCTACTGCTTTTCAATGATAGGATTATACGATTAAAAGACCACACACTTTTTTATTCTTAGATCTAGAAAATAATTAGAATATTATTCACTCCAATTTAGTAAGTATGAAGGTTCATTTTTTCGAAGCATATCCATATGATGATTTAAACCTAAAATTTGAAGATCGCAGATATGCAGTACTCTATGACATGAATGTAAAGTTTCAACAAAACTACTATTTTAAAGAACCTCAACCAATTGTATCATTTTTAAACCAATTCTAAATATTTCAAACGCACCGCTTATTGTAATTAAGGTACGCTATCAAAAAGAAGTCATAAAAGCTGACCAACAGATGTGAAGCAAGAAGTTGAAACAAATACACCAATAGCATCTAAAACCTCGGCATATTATTTGATTATTCATGATCGCTTAATTGATGCAAAATCATTAAGTACATTACTGAATTCATCCTCAGTACCATACTGACCTCAAGCATATGTCATTCACATTGCCTAATTTTACTTTCTTTTTAGCGCTAAAGATACCCTTTGGTCTTTTTCCGTTGGTTTTTTTCTGTTGAGATAAAACTAAATATTTTCTATGTCTATTATAATTAGACATCGCAAAGAAAGAGCTTTGATAAAAAAGTTTAACAAGTCTATGCTGTTATGGAGTTATCAAATGTAACCATGTTGGCAATATTGGAATATTGTGAATAGGGCAAAATAGAAAAGTGTGTTTCTTATATATTTAAAATATAGTTTTATTTTCCTATATATTTTCATTATTCATGCCGTGAATTCTCATAAATATGAGTTCGAATAATTCTAGAGGAAAATAGGATGTAATTTGCCTGTATAATATGAAATGTTCATACTTGGAGTAGATATGCTCGAAACGCCTGCAAATATATTTTATTTTCCGACTCTATAACTCATAAATTA
Organism: Musca autumnalis; assembly: GCF_047663935.1. Lineage (NCBI taxonomy): Eukaryota > Metazoa > Arthropoda > Insecta > Diptera > Muscidae > Musca > Musca autumnalis. Next base: position 182,015,193 of record NW_027412088.1, read on the forward strand.
CCCTTTTTCTGATACACAATATTATCATCAACAACATTTGATAACATACGAATCCCTAATATGTTACTTCAGATTGTACCAAAAGTGCTAGTTTCCTCTAAATTAAAGTCCAATTATCAAATAGCAATATAAGTACAATATTTTCATAAGCACTTATACCCCCTATCACACGTTTTTCTCATTGAATACCACTAAAATTACAATTACTAATTGGATGTGTTAATTGTAATTTTGTTTAATGTTATTTCATTAGCATCTCTGTATAATTTCTCCAAATTTGTCCTTAATACTTATAATTAAACAAACATAACACCGCCAATCCAGATCTTTTTTAACGACTCTTTTCAGATTTATTCTTCTGATGACAACCTACCAACACCCACTTAGAATACGTAAATATTACAAACGGTGTGGGAAATATACCTCCACAAACATTCAAAAATTGTTCACAAGCAACGTTGGCACAAAGGATTTTAAAATCAAAACTTGCAACTTATTAGCACACAGTTCTTGTGTGTTAGATATAAATTTAATATTTAAATCGGTGGATATAATTTCTTTTAACACACAATCGCACTGTCATAATTTTGTCATAATTTTTCTACTATTTTCGCTTTTCACCATAACAATAACCTTTTAATTACAGCAAGGTTGTTGTAGACATTGATGTATAGATGAAACTATTAAACTAACGTTTCATTTCTTCATAAACATCCATAAAATTTAAAATTATTCTTTTTGCATTTGGTTAATTGAAGTAAGAACCTAATATCAATATCCATATATTGTACATAGCATCAGATTTTTCCATTTGAAACCCTAAAAATGTTGAAGAATTCTCGTGCCAAATTTATTTAGGAAATTATAGATATATGTAGGTCCCAAGTAATTCATTTATCGACGTTCTTCATGGTTTCCAGTGGTAACAAATTTCTAGAAAATCATTTTGCTTAACATGCAAAAAATTTACAACATTTTTTACACTTCCAACTTTCTTATTATTGGATTTGAATGGCAAATCCAGCCTTTGTTATAATAAAACAGTTTTTATCTCACGGGCTTTTTAAACCCGTGTGGTTTTTAAACCACGTGGTTTCTATACCGGGTTGGTTTTAATCCATGTGGTTCTAAAGCGGTAGTTTTTAAACCTGTAGCTCTTAAACCATGTGTTTTCAAATTAATTGGGGGTGAAGTGGTGGGTTTTATATGAATATATAACTTATTTTCTTGTTTTCTATAAAGTAACAAAGATATTGAAGACAGCCAACAATTCATCACTCAAAGGAATGCCAAATCTAAGAAATATTTAATTCATAATTTTCATAATAAAACATACGTAACACTGGACTTGGTATTAGGTATGTATGATAACTTTTCCAGCAATAATTACTTCAGTAACTACTCTCAATGAATTTTACTCCCTCAAGCAAAAAAATCGATTTTTCAACCAAATAACATAAAACATTAATTTTATAATTGTATTTTAGTTATTGAAATGATTCCAAAAATTAAATTGTGTAGTTTTCTTGGTCATACATGTAAACATTTCAAGTTGTTTACATTTAACTACTGATTAAAAGTTAGCTGTCCAAACGTACAAATTTTTCCAGCCAAAAATGTGTATGTTCTCTATCACAAAACTACTAAGAAGTTTCTTCTATCTTTCACTAAAATTTTTTTTATCGAACAAGATTAGATTATCGTACACACCTATTATTAAAATTTGAATTAAATATCGTTTTCATAATCCACAAATCCAATATATAAATCTCAAAACATTAATTGCAATTGTTTAGGATGAAGAAATCCCTATTTGTCGTCACCATTACACTAAAAAATCCTACAACTCTGGAAATATAAATGCATAATTATACACAAAAACATTTCTATTGAAATGTTAATGGTTAAGTTATTGTTATTGTATTAACACTGTTTGTATGTTAGAAGATTTTATACTATAAATATGCGTCCTCAACAATAACCATCCATATCTACAAAATGCCTATACAAATCGCATACACAATACAATGAGGTATTTAGTACACATGCACAAACAATTGCATTAAAAGAATCTATGGTTGTCACCCATAAAAAACACCTTAAACTTGAAGACTATCAATCAAAACAAATATGTGAAGAAATGTCAGAGTTTGTGAAACACATAATAAAATATTTATTATATGTATATGTTTCTTAATCATAACTCGCAAATCCAATATTTATGCTTTTTAAACCTCAAATATAATTGTATAGGTTACATAAATCCCCAATTGTCGTCACCAAAACACTAAATCTCTAATTGTCGGTAAACTATGTAAAGTAGTAAAAGTTGTATGAATTGTATAGTGTCTGAAGTAAAGGAACACTTTTCGAGTAAAAAGTGGTCAACTTTTAGGATTTTTGCACGTAGAGGAACAGAGCTATAATAAATTAAACCTACATATATTAATACATTTAGCTCTCCTACCACTCAAGTGGTATACAAACGCTACAGTTGATTCGATTCCATGGTTATCGCCAATAAGAAACGCTCTTTACACTTGCAGACCAGAATCCATCATTAAAAACGAATATTTAAAGGTATGTTAACTGTAACAATATTTAATACATAATTTTTCATTGCAAGACCTAATAAAATGTTTAATACATACCTGTTTTTTATTCATAACCTATAAATTCAATAGTAATGCCTTACAAACTTAAAGCACACAGAAATACCTAACGGTCGCCACTAAAACACAAAATCTTTAATTATCGCCAATAAGAAAAACTCTTAACACTTGAAGACCACAATGAATCCAGTACTCCAAACAAATATTTTGGAAATGTCACAGCCAGCATATGACTTAATATTAACAACATTTTTAAAATTTGTTTCTAATACATGACCCACAAATCCAATATTTATGCATTACAAACCCCAAACACAATTGTTTAGAAAACAGAAATCCTAATTGTCGCCCCCAAATCTCAAATATGTTGACTCTTGGTTACCGCCAATAAGAAAGAAATTTTAGGACAATGAATACATTACCTCAAACAAATATTTCAGAAAATTCCACAGCCAAGGAAAATTGAATTTATGGTCTTTCATAACAAAACACATATAATATATGACTTGATACTAATATCATTTCTAAAATATGTCACCTTACAAACTCAAACACCAAAACTCGAAACACTGCAGAAAAAATAATCCATTGTAGGATTCATAAACACACATTTTCAATAATATAAGCCAAACAAAAAAAAAATCCATTGAAATGTTATTGGATGCGATCTAAAAAGATTCATTGACAATGACGCACAATCATCCCTCACAACAAAATAGCATGATCGTTCATAGCATAGAAAATCCCATACAAATCACATATGTATACACCATGATCAATATCAATAACAATTCTATTGCTTGTATGTATCACATCACCCACCCACTTGCATTATCCATCTGCTTTCCCTCCCCCCCTTTCATTTTCCAAATCAATACTAGATTTTAATTAGTTTTTTTAATATATACAAATAAACAAAAAAGGGATAACAATAACAATTCTATATCTTACCCATAGACTTAACCATAAACATAAACACCTGCAGGCCTCATATCAAGAATTAATTACCCCAGTTAAAGGGTTGTTTGATTTATTTGACACTAATTAGTTTTTTAAGTTTTTTAATTGATACAGGACACAGCGCCTCCTACTACTTATAGTCTTCCCTGCCTTACCCCTTGGTAAACATCGCCAATTTTTTCCCACTAATAAATTAAAGTTGTTTTAATACAATATTAAAACAACGACTTTGGGATTAAGCCTGACTATTTTGAAAAACAAAATAAATTTCTTCATTATAATTTTTATTTTATAATTCGAATAACCCCTTCATCCACACATCATTACTAATTCCGTACCCTTCACATGCATACCTCTACATTCATCAATTTTATAATGTTAAAAGCATCGAACACGTTCCATAATTAAAAGCTAAAAACCAACCAGAAAAAAATAATAAAAAAGCAACAACAAAACATTTAATTTCTTAGAAAAAAAGTTGAAACAAAAACAAGAAATGTTGAAATTGTTATGGTTCCATAAAAAACATTAAAAAACTAAAGTTTCCCTTTGCAAAAGTCTGCTTGCACGAATTCCGGTACAAAGAGTAACTAAAAGAAGCCAAAGACGATGACGAAGAAGAAGTATTACAGAAAAAAAAACTTTGCAACAACTACAACAGGATATTCATTATTATTCTATTATGCAAATCCTTTTAAAAGCGACAACAGAACAAAGTTATAGAAGCTCTAAAGGACGGAGAGCAGGAGGGGCGAAAAGAGGAAACAACAACAAGCGAAACAAGAGAAACAACATCAGTTGTTTATATAATACACTAAGAGTTGGGTTACTGCTGTTATATTGCCAAAGACTGCCACTATAACTACTGCAACAAACCACTGGAATAATTACATGGTAGCCATAAACATACATACCTACATACAAACATACATAATGTGAACATCTTTAGAGTAAAAGTTGTGCAAAATATACACAATATGTGTATGTGTGTATGCATGTATGTTCATGTGGGTATAATGCATATAACTTACTCTTATGGTGGCAATAAAGAAATATACCTTTGGATTTTACTATTATGGGGCAGGGCACAGTGGTGGAGAAGGACTTTTCACTTAAAAAAAAAAAAGAAAAACACTATCAGTCGGCTTTGCCGACAGAGGAATACCCTCAGCCTGTGTGAATCGAAACACCTATTTCCAAAAAAATGTGTTTAGGGGGTCTTCAGAATTTGGGGCGTATGAACTTGCCGACGAAGATATGGATTTGGTTAAAATCTCAAAAGTTTTGCGGCGTAGGTGCCAATGCACAGACATAATCCATTTTGGAAGTGTGTCTTATTTTGGGAGTAATTCCTCTCGATAGGACCATTATATCAGGAAACATGGACATGCCCACGAAAAACATCATATCGCTGTAAACAGGGGTACTTGGAGTACCTTCGTTAACAGTTTCCACAGAATTCTCACACAGACCCTTAACCGCACTTAAGCAATAATGTTGCTCATTTGTGTGGGTGGTATCCTAAGGAATGGACCGATAAAGCTCACTTTTGAACATAATCTAAGTTTGGACAAAATATTTCGAGATCCAAGGTTTGGACGAAATTGGTTGCTCCGTTTATGAGATATTGCGCTTACAATTTTAGCGGATATTTTCAAACTTTTGTGGGGGAAGTACCGGAAAGAGTGCACCTATAAGCACACTCTTCGAGTTTCATCTAATATTCGAAGAAATATTATGATATGTAAAGTGTGGACCAACGCAGTATTCCGTTCGTCGGGGGTTTTTACAGTTTTCGGGTCATTTTCTTAAGAAGTATGGACTTGCCACTCAAAAAAATGTACCATTGTTAGTATAAGGGTCTTGAGTGCAACCTGTTGCAAGAAAACTCAAAACGATTCGAGAATAGGTACTAAACTGCACTTTTCCGAAATTTGGTGTGGGAGGTATCCGAAGGAGTTGACGTATATAGTCCATATTCTAACCTTATCTATGACACATAGAAATATTAAGATGCTCAAAGTATGGACCAAGTCGGTAACTGCCTTCGGAAGTTATCGTGCGCATCATTTTAGCGAAAATTTTTGAGCCGATAAGGCCCATCATAGAGCTTGATTTAACTTTGGGCAAATTATTACGATTTCCAAATTTTGGATCGAATCGGTTTATCCGTTCCTGCGCTCCATCCACTGCACATGGTGCCATAGCGGGTTTTTGCAGCTTTCGGGTCATTATCTCAGGAAGTATGGACTTGCCCCTGAAAAAACTTTTACCGTCATAAAGGGGGGTAGAAAATACAAGTTATTACAACAAAAATCAAAACGATTTGAAATGAGGTCTTAAACTGCACTTTCCGAAATTTTGTGTGGGAGGTTCCCGAAGAAGAAATATTAAAATTATCACTAGGAACCTTAACTGTCAAAGTACAGGTAGTCCGGTTAAAAATTGTAGCTAAAATCCTCAAAATACCGTGCTAACAATTTTTGAAGGCGATATTTTGTGACATCTGGGAACCCCAAACGTCAATCTACAGGTGGTTCGGTTAAAATCCTCAAAATACCGAAAATCGAAAATCAAAATGCCAAAAATCGTGAGTACCGTTATATAGGCCATACCAAAACATGGACCTATGTTGACGGTTTTTGGTCGAATTTTTTTGTGACCACTAAGAACTTCAAGGTTTTGTGGCCACTGGGAACCCCAAACGTCAAATTACTGATAGTTCGGTTAAAAAATGTAGCGTAAATCCCTAAAATACCGAAAATCTGGAGGTAGCGTTATATGGGGGCTACACCAAAACATGGATCTACCTCAACCTAGCTAAGATCTTCAAAATACCGAAAATCGGGAGGCACGGTTATATGGGGGCTATACCAAAACATGGACCTATGTTGATAATTTTTGGTGGAGAGGTTTTGTGACCACTGGGTACCACAAACATTAAATTTCAGCTAGTTCGGTCCAAAAATGTAACTAAAATTCTCAAAATACCGAAAATCTGGAGGTACCGGTATATGGGGGGCTACACCAAAACATGGACCTATGTTGACGGTTTTTGGTGGAGATATTTTGTGACTACTAAGAACACTAAATGTCAAATTGCAGCTGTTTCGGTTAAACATTGTAGCTAAAATTTTCAATATACCTAAAATCGGGAGCTACCGTTATATGGGGGCTATACCAAGACATGATCCTATATTCACAGTTTTTGATGGATAGGTTTTGTGGGTTTTGAGGTTACATGTAGTTCGGTCAAAAAACGTAGCTAAAATCCTCAAAATACCCAAAATAGGGCGGTACCGATATAGGGGGGCGGGGGAGCTATACCAAAACAGGGACCTATGTTGACAATATTTGGTGGAGAGGTTTTGTGGCTACTGGGAACCCCAAACGTTAAATAACAGGTAGTTCGGTCAAAAATGTAGCTAAAATGCTCATACCGTTATATGGAGGCAACACCAAAGCATGGACCTATGTTCACGGTTTTTGGTGGAGATATTTGGTGACCACTAGGAACCTCAACTGTTAAATTACAGCTAGTTTGGTAAAAAAATGTAGCTAAGATCCTCAAAATACCCAAAATCGGGAGGCACGGTTATATGGGGGCTATACCAAAACATGGACCTATGCACAGTGGATCCACCCATTGGCCAAAAATTAAAAATGAATGTCAAAATTTTGGTACAACATCTGGCAACTCTAACAGCTATGACATGGACCTTTTTAAAAATATATTAATTTTTGTTTCAATCGAACGCGATCTTCTTAAGAATAGCTTCAAAAGTCGGAACATTTGACTAATATTTTTTGTTGTGAGCACAACCTATATTTTAAGTGCAAGTAAATATATTCAAAATATCGCGAAACTAATACGTATAACAAAATATTATAGTGGATTTTGAAGGGGGAGGTAATAGCTCAATTTTCATTAAAAAATAGTGTTTTAGCGTGTTGTGGAATTCTAGTTAGCTGCATATTTTCTTAGTGTATTTTGTAATGCCAATTCGATCATATACTTAAATTTAACCTAAGGTTTTAGTCATGATGCCCACCAGTGCCCACCTCGGGAATAATTTTCTAAAGTAGCTCATGGGTTTAAGATTATTCAGTATTAAAATCAGCTGCCATCTAGTGCCAGACTATAAATGGTGGGCCGCTGAGAAAAGCTGCCCTAGAATAGGGGTTTTATGGATATATTAGCGTATAACTCTGTTATCTGACCACGCACATTAACATAATTGGTATCAGTGGCAAGATGAAGAAATATTCTTCCAAATTTGTCTTACGTTGGCGGTACGTGCCTTCCAGGAAGAACGCTATCAGATCTATATTAAAAATTTTACCAATTTTCAGACAAAAATTTTGATTTTTTTTTTAATCCGCTAAATTGGTTGGATTTTATGTTGTTTTGGAGATTGTTTGTTCCCCCAAGTCTATTTTTGCATCATAAGATAATCGGGACCTTTGTTCATGTCATTTTGTATTAACAGCATAAAACAATTCTTACCGTATACCCCCTCCAGAGGGGAAGGGGGGAGAATGTTACGCTCGTGGTTTCTTAAAACACTCTTCGCAGCAGCACAAAGCTGTAACCAGCGCATTAGCTTGATATTTACACGGGAAATATTTTTGGCCACTTTCTCCATACAAGTGGATCCACTGTGCTATGTTGACAATTTTTGGTGGAAAGGTTTTGTGTCCACTGGGAAACCCAAACATTAAATTTCAGCTAGTTTGGCCCAAAAATGTAACTAAAATCTCCAAAATACCGAAAATCTGGAGGTACCGTTATATGGGGGCTACACCAAAACATGGACCTATGTTGACGGATTTTTGGTGGAGATATTTTGTGACTACTAAGAACCTTGAATGTCAAATTACAGCTGTTTCGGTAAAACATTGTAGCTAAAATCTTCAATATACCCAAAATCGGGACGTACCGTTATATGGGGGCCAGGGCTGCGGAGTCGAGCAATTTTTCCTTCGACTCCGACTCCGGAGTCGACTCCGGGGGTAATTTCATATACCACTGAAAATTAATAAAACATGCACCATTTTTAACTTTTTCCTATACTTGGACCATATATGCTTATATGTTATTTTCACTAAGGTATTTATACCCTCGGCATTTATGCTAACGAGGGTATATACAATTTCATACGGGCAAAATGTGCCTCATCGAAGTAATGGTTTTAGACCCCAAGTATGTTTGGACGAAATTCGTTTCAGACAATTTGGAGTCGATTTAGCAATGTCCGTCTGTCTGTCTTCCTGGAGCGCAAGACAACTCTCGAACGGATCAACCGATTTGGTCCAAAAATTGGCCTTCGTAATGTTTTGTCCAAACATAGTTTAAGTTTGAACATAATCCATATCGGTCCACTCCTCCTCCACCTACCTCCCCCACAAAAGTTCAAAAATGTTCGGAAAAATTGTTCGCACGATTTGGTCCATACTTTACACATCCTAATATATCTACCAGATATAGATCAGGTTCGAATATGGACTATGTTTGTCCACTACTTCGGGTACCTATCACACAAAATTACGGATAAGTCCAATTTTAGACCTGTTCTCGAATAACTTTCATTTTTTTGAAGCAACTTGCATTCGCTGGCTCAATTACGACGGTAAAAGTTTTTTCAGGGGCAAGACCATACTTCTTGAGCAAACAGCCCGAAGGTGTAAAAACCCCCTATGGCACCATATGTAGTGGCTGAAGATCCACTTCCATAATGGTCAACTACAAAAGTGTACCTAAGATTTCTGTAAACAACTTTCTAGAACATATGAGGATTGTAGGAATGATTCTCAGGGCTGAAATTCAAGAACAATTAAATTATTTTTAACATTCCCCCTGCTCAGGTTTGGGAATAACAAACTGTTAAAAACTCGAGTAAATTTGATAGTTTTGGTATTTACGGACCTGAACAGGAAATAATGATTCAAAATAATCGAATTTTGAGCTTGAAGAATCGTTCCTAGAATCGTCGTATGTTCTAGAAAGTTGTGTATTGAAATCTTAGGTACATTTTTGTAGTTGACGGTATCCTTAATTTGGACGGCATCCTTATCTTTCTACCCGAATAGGAGAAAAAAAATTGTAAAAATTTAATATTTTCAAAAGTTTTTGCTATTTTCACATTTAAAAACCGTTCATAGACATTTTGCATGTTCCAGAAAGTTGTTCATTTATGTCTTTGCTACATTATTGCAGTTGGTTGTTTTCTTGAATATTGAACGGTTTAGTATCTGTGGATCAGAGCCAGAGAAAACAGAATAAAAATCCCATTTGCTTTGTTATTTTGACCTTTAAGAACCGTCTATACAGAGATCGTATGTTCTAGAAAGATGTTTATTGGGATCTGAGGTACATTTTTGCAGTTGGTTGCAGTTTTACTTGTTATCTTTAGGTTCGAGGATGTGGGTATATGACTGATACTTTCTTACTTGTTGATTTTCCACGAAAATAAAAATAAATTTAGTAAATATTTAAACATCTATGAAAAGATATGAAATGCAGTTAACGATTTATGCACAAATTTTCTCATAACAATAAATAAGATATTTTTATTTTTTTTTCTATATAAGAATGAAAACCGCTATATCTTTTGCGCGCATCTGCCAACTTTGTGAACGCGAACAGATTTGGAACCTGGTTTTTATACCGTACACCACACTGTGATAAGGGGTATTATGTCTTTGTGCATTACTGTCTTGTGCATTACATTACATACAAAAGGAAACGAAATAGGCCCATAGTTCCTTTTGTGGATATACATATAATTACTTTTTGAGTCGATTTATACATGTCCGTCCGTCTGTCCATGTATTTTTGTTCGCAACGTATAGGTCGCATTTTTTGTCCGATTCAGCTGAAAAGTGGGTAATATAATTTATTTAGCCATAGGAAAAACGCTATTACTTTTGGTGAAAATCGGTTCAGATTTGGATATAGTTCCCATATATATTTTCGGCCGATTTGACGTATTTGCTGCACCAAACACGCTACATACGCCCGATGAAATTTTGAATGTGTGACTGAATTTGGTCTAAAAATAAATGTGCCAAATTACATCGAAATCGGTTCAGATTTGGATATAGCTCCCATATATATTTTCGGCCGATTTGACGTATTTGCTGCACCAAACACGATATATACGTCCGATTTTGATGAAATTTTGAATGTGTGACTGAATTTGGTCTAAAAATACATGTGCCAAATTATATCGAAATCGGTTCAGATTTGGTTATAGCCCCCATATATGTATATTTTCGCCCAATCTGTCCAATTTTGATGAAATTTGGAATGTGTGACGGAATTTTGTCTAGTAATGATATATATCTCCTATATTTTACATATTCACCGTGGTGTAGGATATCATATAGTCGGCCCCGCCCGACTATGATCCTTTCCTTACTGGTTTTCCTTTATCTCTATACCAAAAAATTTAATTTTTTCAAATGGAATTTCAAAAGAAATTTAGTTTTTAACATATACCCACGTTAGCATAAATTCTGAGGGTATATGAATCAATGGTTATTGCGGTGATCAATGGTAATGAAACATGCTTTTAAAATATCAGCTTTATCCACTGTACGTTATTCTGTTTCCTTAAACCCCACATGTTCTTGAAATATTGCTTGTTTTTAACAGAACTTAGATTTTGAAAAAAACGTAGAGCCCCGACTAGCTCAGGCATCAGATGATAATTGCAAATTGATGCAATTGATGGTGAAGGTGGTAGAGTGGCAATCACTTTAATACAGGTGCGAAAGAAGAACTAATGTATGTTTGCCATATTTAAGCGTGTGTATGTGTCCATTGTGTGTTTGTAGGTGTATGTTTACAACGTCAACACTGTTAACCTCGTGCCACATGCAATCTTTGTTAAGGTTTTTCCTCCGCACGGCTTTTGTTTCTTCTATTTGCCAACATCGTCATCTCAGACGAAATAAAAAACCACATACACAATAAAAAAAAACAACAAAACAAAACACTTCGTAACTGCACACACTCTCGCCTAGCCAGTGAAACACACACACACCTACATACGTGGAACCACTGCACATAGCTGGTATAAATTCGCAATTCCTTTATTAACCCAACACCATGTAATTAAACACTGTAGACTATATAAGAGAGTTTATACACTTTCACACATTCATACACACAGCATGAATGGTGGAATGTGTTGGTGTTATGTTTTGTTTTTTGTTCTCCAGTTTGCTTAAAGTCATATAACTGTTTGCCGTTGTTGCCATTGTAGGTAGCGGTGTTAAGTTTTACCCTCTAACACTTTGGCAACTGTGTAAAATAAACGCTCCGATACACACACACAACTATTATTGCATCCACACCTAGACTCCTCATTCAAATGGCACTATAATAAACAAACACATGTTTTTTATTCAACACCACTAACAACAATAACACCAACACCGGCTTAATTTTTCAAGACTTCTTTAGAGCGTAAAGTTGATTTCATTGCATGTGTGAAATAGAACAAAAACTAAAACAACAACAAGAATTCCACAGCAAAGAATTTAATTCACAACAACTTCTCAACAGTCTGCTGGTGGTGTATATTTTTCTCATTTATCGCAAGAGGTGCAAAATTACAGTTTTAAATACAAAAAGGAATTGAAAAAAAATGCTGAATAGAAGGAGTTGTACGTTGTGAGGGGTAATTATACCCTCCACCATATGGAGGGTATAATTAAATTTGTCATTCCGTTTGTAACACATCGAAATATTCGTCGGAGACCCTATAAAGTATATATATTATTGATCAGCATAAAATTCTATGTCGATTTGACCATGTCCGTCTGTCCGTCCGTCCGTCTGTCTGTTGAAATCAAGTTACAGCTCGCAATTTTAAAGATAGAGAGTCAAAATTTGGTACAGGAGTTTTTATTACTTGCAGGATGGTTGGTATTGAAAATGGGATATATCGGTCCACGTTTTGATATAGCCCTCATAGAACGGTACCTCCCGATTTTCGGTATTTCTAAGGTTTTAGCTTCATTATTCTACCAAAATGGCTGAAATTTGGTACGTGGTCTTCTTTGGGGGTATAAAACTTTCCTCCAGAATTTTGTCGGTATCGGTCCACACCTTCATATAGCCTCCATAGAACGGTACCCCCCGATTTTCGGTATTTTTAAGGTTTTAGCTTTATTATCCTACCAAAATGGCTGAAATTTGGTAACTAATCTTCATTAGGGGTATAAAACTTTCTCCCAGAATTTTGTCGGTATCGGTCCACACCTTCATATAGCCCCCATAGAACGGTACCTCCCGATTTTCGGTATTTTGAAGGTTTTAGCTTCATTATCCTACCAAAATGGCTGAAATTTGGTACGTAGTCTTCTTTAGGGGTATACAATTTTCCACCAGAATTTTGTTGGTATCGGTCCACACCTTCAAATAGCCCCCATAGAACGGTACCTCCCGATTTTCGGTATTTTTAAGGTTTTAGCTTCATTATCCTACCAAAATGGCTGAAATTTGGTACGTAGTCTTCTTCAGGGGTATACAACTTTCCCCCAGAATTTTGTTGGTATCGGTCCACACCTTCATATAGCCCCCATAGAACGGTACCTCCCGATTTTCGGTATTTTTAAGGTTTTAGCTTCATTATCCTACCAAAATGGCTGAAATTTGGTACGTAGTCTTCTTTAGGGGTATAAAACTTTCCCTTAGAATTTTGTTGTTATCGGTGCACACCTTCATATAGCCCCCATAGAACGGTACCTCCCGATTTTCGGTATTTTTAAGGTTTTAGCTTCATTATCGTACCAAAATGGCTGAAATTTGGTACGTAGTCTTCTATAGGGGTATACAACTTTCCCCCAGAATTTTGTCGGTATCGGTCTACACCTTCATATAGTTCCCATAGAACGGTACCTCCCGATTTTCGGTATTTTGAAGGTTTTGGCTTCATTATCACACCGTTGGGGGTACTCAAACTCCCCTTTAAATTTGTCGGTATAGGTCCACGCCTTCATATAGCCCCCATGGAAAGGTACCTCCCGATTTTTCATATTTTGAAGGTTGTGTCTTCAATATACCACCAAAATGGCTGAAATTTGGTATTTAGTCTTCAATGTGATATAAAACTGTTCGTCAGAAATATGTCTGTACAGGTCCACGCATTCATATTGCCCCATTTCTGACTAACATTCGTCGGTATAGGTCCACGTTTCGATATAGCCCCCATAAAACGGTACCTCCCGATTTTCGTAATACTGAAGATTGTGACGTCAATATCCAACCGAAATGGCTGAAATTCGTTATTTCGTCTTCCAAGAGTTATAAAATATTCCAGAAGAGTATTAGAAGCGTACTTCTTGATTTTCGGTATTTTTTAAGTTTTAGTCACATTCTCTTACCGAAATATAGGAAATTTGGTATTAAGTCTTCTTTGAGCCTAAAAACTTTCCGTCAGAAATTTGTCGGTATAGATCGACGTTTTGAAATAGCCCATATAGAATGGTGCCTCACATTGTTTTACCGAAATTGCTGAAATTTAGTATTAAGTCTTCTTCATACACGAAAGGAAACTAATTATTCCATTTTACTTCAATACAACTTGTGGTGGAGGGTATAACAAGTTCGGCCCGGCCGAACTTAACACCGTTTTTACTTGTTTTTTGTTTAGTCTTGGGAAATTATTGATTATTCTGTATGAAGACCAACAGGTCTTGTAAAGAAGACACAGTAGTTTTCTATAGGGGGTGACGTAGGGGATGAAAAATACCAAGGGACGGTCCTGACCGGCTTTAACACGGCAAAGTCCAGCATTAATCTTGGTCCCTCTTTCATCTCAAGTGGACACTGACCTCCCCGTGGTGTCACCTGGGGTAGCTGCCTTTAACACCCGTTAAAGGTAGTGAGCTAAAATGTGCCGCGCGTTCACCCATAAGAACGCTAAAAGCTTTGGTTTGGGCGCAGGGTTAGTAACCCTCCCCTAGAAAAACCAACCTACTATGAAAAAACAAAAGAAAAGAAAAACGAACCTCTCTAAAGTTGACGAAATGTAACGTGACAATACTATAACGTACATACGTAGTACAACAACACAATACCGGCTACCAGCGGATACACTGCAAACATACTGAACAGCCATTCAAAAGGAAGCAGCCACTACATTACATCTATCTGCCTGTTGGATTATAACATGTAACGCAACGGAGTATTCGATTCCAGTGCAATTTCGCCGTAACCATTATGACGCGCACTGCGAATAATTCTCATTCACTCTGTACTCCAGGCCACTAAAGTATTCCAGAATTGCTTGAGAATGGCGAGCTTACTACTGCAGGGAGTTTGCTACACGGGCTGGAACAAAAGGTTGCTCTAAGTCCGCCAACTTACGCCTCGGTGCCTAGTGTTGGGAATTATTTTGGAAGCTACCACATTAAGTTGTGGTGGTTGATGCATTTCACAGGGCCTTCGGGTCAGCTGTTCCACAGGGCATTCGTGCCAGCTGTTCCACAGGGCCTTCGTGCCGGCTCTTCCACAGGGCCTTCGGGTCAGCTGTTCCACAGGGCATTCGTGCCAGCTGTTCCACAGGGCATTCGTGCCAGCTGTTCCACAGGGCCTTCGGGTCAGCTGTTCCACAGGGCATTCGTGCCAGCTGTTCCACAGGGCCTTCGGGTCAGCTGTTCCACTGGGCCTTCGGGTCAGCAGTTCCACTAGGCTTTCGGGTCAGCAGTTCCACAGGGCCTTCGGGTCAACTGTTCCGTAGTTAGAAACCAGCAGCGCATGGTAGAAATTAGACTAACTAGACTACTACCCGAAGCCGTCGTGTCCCCGGCCATCGGCAACCGAACCCATCGTGTACCCGAGCATCTGTAGCCGAACACCGAATTCATCGTCTTCCCGATCATCTATAGCCGAACACCGAATTCATCGTCTTCCCGATCATCTACAGCCGAACACCGAATACATCGTCATCCCGATCATCTGTAGTCGAACACCGAATTCATCGTCTTCCCGATCATCTATAGCCGAACACTGAATACATCGTCATCCCGATCATCTGTAGCCGAACACCGAATTCATCGTCTTCCCGATCATCTACAGCCGAACACCGAATACATCGTCATCCCGATCATCTGTAGCCGAACACCGAATTCATCGTCTTCCCGATCATCTATAGCCGAACACCGAATTCGTCGTCTTCCCGATCATCTATAGCCGAACACCGAATTCATCGTCTTCCCGATCATCTATAGCCGAACACCGAATTCATCTTCTTCACGATTATCTGTAGCCGAACACCGAATTCATCGTCTTCCCGATCATCTGTAGCCGAACACCGAATTCATTGTCTTCCCGATCATCAACAGCCGAACACCGAATACATCGTCATCCCGATCATCTACAGCCGAACACCGAATTCATCGTCTTCCCGATCATCTGTAGCCGAACACCGAATTCATTGTCTTCCCGATCATCTACAGCCGAACACCGAATACATCGTCATCCCGATCATCTACAGCCGAACACCGAATACATCATCATCCCAACTCCGTTTCCCTCGTAGAAGAAGCCGGTAACTCAACACGAGCCCCCCAGCTGCCAAATCCCAGCGAGTCTGTATAATCCAACGCCAACTATTAATCTAAATATATACACATTGAATTCATTCTTATCGAATTTAAACACAAGTAGATTGTAAATTAGTATTTATTCAATAAATCCCCGATTTAGCCCCCAGGAAAGAGAGAATACTAGTCTTCTCATTTCGTAAGGTTTAGGAGGTCCTTATGGAGAACCTGGACGCGACTAAGCTTACCCCAGCCGACGACAAAACCCCGTTACAGAACCCCGCAAACGTTTTAAGAACTATGATCTGCGAATCTGCACCAGGAATGTTCGGACTCTTTATAGAGAAGGTGCAGTCTTCGCATGGGCAGACGTACTTGAAATGTACAAAGCCGATATTACTGCCATACAGAAAATACGATGGAATGGGAAAGGCGTCACAACAATACGTAAAGGTGACGCACTTTATTATAGCTGCCATGACATAAAGCATGAGTTTGGTTGCGGATTTGTAGTTGGTCGGATGTTAAAACACCTGGTCTCCAGCTTCACACCAGTGAATGAAAGACTTGCTACAATTCGAATAAAAGCAAAATTCTTCAACATCAGCTTTATTTGCGCTCATGCTCCCACTGAAGACAAAGACGAACTTACCAAAGATATATTTTATGAGCGCTTAGAAGAAACATATCGCTCATTTACTCAAAGAGTGACACATCTCAACAAATCAAGTTTCGAGAAAAACGCATTTTAAGTTGTCGATTGAAATTTGACTTCCCAAATTAAAAAAAATTATTACACAAACAATAAAATAACTAATTAGACCATCTTTTGTAAAGAGCTAGCCAGATATCAGTGCTAACTTTCTGTGCAAGATCAAGCATGATTTGAAGTGTTTAAGTTCATTATAACCTCAAAAACTTTTTTGATGATTTATGCCAAACTCCAAGCAGATAAGCTGTAACTCGTTGAGTTTTAGAGATATCAACTTGAAAATTTGACACAATATAAAGTAGAAGTCGTAGAAAAAATAGAAATTGCTAACTCAAAATTTTTTGAGTTATGCCACTCTTTGAGTAAATGACCGTTGTCCTGCCCGTGACATTAAAATTATTCTAGGCGATTTTAATGCCAAAATTGGAAAGGAAAATATCCACCAGTCGGAAAATTCAATCTCCACAGTGAAACATCTGACAAGTGTATGAGGCTGATAGACTTCGCAGCGGCAAAAAACATGGTAGTTAGCAGCACCAGATTTCAACACCTCGACATCCATAAGGTCACCTGCCTGTCTCCAGGTCACAAAACAAGAAATAAAATTGATCACGTTGTGATAGATGGAAGACATTCATCGAGCGTGTTGGATGTGCGTTCGTTCCGAGGAGCAAACTTAGACTCCGACCACTATCTTGTTGCAGCAAAGGTACGCACCCGGTTAAACGTAGCAAACAAAGTACGAACAGACACAACACGAAAGTTAGACATCGGTAAGCTGCAATCATAACAGATAGCCACAGCATATTCCACTCAACTAGCCCAATTGCTTAAAGCACAAAGCACTCCTCATCCCGATAACATAGCAGCGCAATGGCAAAGTATTGCCCACTCCATGCAAATAGCCGCAAAATTCATACTTGGATACCAGAGACCTCCACCTAGGAATCAATGGTATGATCAGGAGTGTCGGCTGCTACCGAAGAGAAAAATGCCGCATATAGGGCTACTTTACAATCCGTAGCAACGCGTAAACGTCTTTTCCGTAGGAAAAAGAGGGAAATGGAAAAGCGGGACTGTGAAAAAATCGAATGAAGTCAGAAAATTCTACCAAAGAGTCAAGCATCAAAATGATGGCTTTGGTACAGGCACATCCTCCTGTAGAGACCAGCAAGGTAACTGTAACTGATACAGATAGTGTGCTCAGGATATGTAAAAACATTGTTCAAAACTTTTGGTATCCAATAGCAGCGAAGACAACGAAGATACCACAGACCCAATCCCAGAAGATGGATGGTATTGAATGAATACCGCCCAGCCAAGATGAGGTAAAGACAGCAATAAATCGGCTGAAGAATAATTAGGCAGCAGGAGCCGATGGCTTACCAGCCAAGCTGTTCAAAACCGGAGGCGACACGCTGATAAGGTGTATGCATCAGCTAGGTAGCACCATATGGCAGGAAGAATGAGTACCCGACGTTTGGAACCTGAGTATTCTGTGCCCCATCCACAAGAAAGGAGATACGACTGTATGCTCTAGCTATAGGGGCATAAGTCTACTAGCTATTGCCTACAAGATCGTGTCAGGGATATTGTGCGTACGACTAAAGCCTATGATCAACGAGGTAATTGGACCATATCAATGCGGCTTTAGACCTGGCAAGTCCACCATTAACCAGATATTTACCCTGCGGCAAATCCTGGAGAAGACAGAAGAGATGCAGATCGACACCTACCACCTTTTTGTCGATTATAATCCAGCCTTCGACTGCCCGCTATGTTCAAAGGTATTCCAAGCCATGTCTGAATTTGGTATCCCCGCAAAGCTCATTCGGCTTTGTAAAATGACTCTAACTGACACAAAATCTTCAGCTAAAATGGGAAAGAACCTCTCCGAAGAGTTTTGTACCAAAAGAGGTTTCAGACAAGGAGACAGCCTTTCGTGTGATCTCTTCAAAATCCTGCTGGAAAAGGTTATACGAGAGGCAAACGTCAAAAGAAGTGGCACAATCTACACCAATAGCCACATGTTACTTGCTTATGCTGATGATATAGACATCATGGGACGATCAGTAAAAGAAGTAACCGATACCTTTATGAAGGTCGAAGGTGAATCTGCTAAATTGGGTCTGGCGGTAAACGGGGAGAAGACCAAGTTGATGGTGTCGATGCGCAATGCGTCCATTGAGCTCGGACCAACTGTGGAAGTTGGTTCCTATAATTTTGATGCAGTAAAAGACTTCGTCTACCTCAGCACCTCCGTAAACACAACCAAGAACATCAGTTGTGAAATAAAGAAGAATTGTATTGGCCAAAAGATGTTACTTTGGCTTAAGTAAGCAGTTTAAAAACAAAGCCACATCTCGTCCAAACAAAAATAACGCTCTACAAAACACTGATACTACCCGTGCTGATGTATGGCTCCGAAGCCTGGGTACTTGCGCAAGCAGACCTGGCAGTGCTTGGTGTGTTTGAGAGAAAAATTCTTCGAAAGATCTACGGACCAATCTGCGTTGACGGCGAATATCGACGTCGCATGAACCACGAGCTGTATCTGCTATACAACGACATCAATATAGTTAAACTTATCCAGATGCAGCGATTGCGTTGGCTAGATGGCGAAGATGAATCCGCTAAAAGGGCGTATAAATACGAAAAATTGGTGGTGCACGCAGAATTGGCAGGCCAAGGAATAGATGGCGCAAACAAGTGAATGAAAAGACGAAAAGGCGCGGTATTCCATAGCGCGAAGCAACAAATAGAGAGAATTGGAGATCTTTTCTTAGTTCGGCCTATGGAACAAATGTTTTGTAATGGGCCAGCTAAGTAAGTAATCAAGTTTTCTTTAAGAGAAATATCTTGTATAAGTAGTCTTCTCTATTAGAAGGCCTGTAGGTTTTATTTAGGAGGACCTTGTGGTCTTCTGTAAGAAGTCCTTGTAGGCTTTGTTGGAAGAACTTTCGTTTTATATAGGAAGACCTTGCGGTGTTCTATAGAAAACAACCTGTAATCTTCTATGGGAAAAATTGTGGTATTTTCTACGAAGGCATTGTGGTGTTCGATTGTAACACATTGTAGTCTTTCTTGTATTCTATAGAGATAACTTGCGGTTTTCTATAGAAAGCATTTGCGAATTTCTATGGGAAGAACTTGCGTTCTATGATAAGAAGACTTGTAGTTTTCTATACGAAGACATTGTGTTTTTTACAGAAAAACCTTGTGGTCTTCTATAGGAAGACTTTGTGGTCTTCTATTGGAAGACCTTGCGGTATTCTATAGTTCGACTTTGTGATCTTTTATAGGAAAACCTTTTGGACTTCAACGTCTCGTATAGGGAGCATTTGTGGTCTTCTATGGGAAAACCCTGTAGTTCTCTTTAGAAAGAACTTGGGACCATTTGAAAGACTTTGTGGTCTTCCATGGAAAATCTTTTGGTCTTGTTTAGGAAGAATTGGTGTTCAATTATAGTATGTGGTCTGTTGTCTTTCCTAAGAAGGCTATGTGGCGTTCTAAAAGAAAAATCTAGAGGCTTCTAAAGGAACACCTTGAAAACATCTTAATAAAACTTATTGTATTCCATAGGAATACCTAGAAAATGTTTGTGGTCTTCTATAGGAAGATCTTGTGGTCTTCCATAGGAACGCCAAATGTTCGTCTTTAGGAAGACCTTGAGGTCTTCTATTGGAAAATCTGTTGATGTTCTCTAGGAAGATCAGTGGTCTTCTGTTAGAAGATTTGGTGATGTTCTCTAGGAAGATGAGTGGTCTTCTATAGAAAAAACGTCATGGTCTTCCGTAATAGTGGTTTTTGTTCGTAAGGACTCGGTCTATTGGATCTGTTAATGGAATGCATAGGATCACAGTTTGTGATACCTACCCCACAAAAGTCTTAAAATTTACGCTACAAACTTCTAAAACTTCTTTTATCACCTACTTACTTACTTAGCTGGCCCATTACAGAAAATTTGTTCCATAGACCGAATTAAGAAAAGATCTTCAATTCTCTCTGTTTAGTGCTTCGATTTCTGGAATACCGCGCCTTGTCATCTCTTCATCCACTTGTTTGAGCCATCTATTCTTTGGCCTGCCAATTCTGCGTGCACTGCCATGCGGTCCGAGTTTATACGCCTTTTTAGCGGGTTCATCATCGCTCATTCTTATGATATGGCCTAGCCAACGCAATAGCTGCATCTCGATACGTTTATCTATACTGATGTCGTTGTATAGCAGATACAGCTCGTGGTTCATACGACGTCGATATTCACCGTCAACGCAGATCGGTCCGTAGATTTTTCGAAGAATTTTTCTCTCAAACGCACCAAGCACTGCCATGTCTGCTTGCGCAAGTACCCAGGCTTCGGAGCCATACATCAGAACGGGTAGTATCAGTGTTTTGTAGAGCGTTATTTTTATTTGAAGAGATGTGGCTTTGTTTTTAAACTGCTTACTTAGACCAAAGTAGCATTTGTTGGCCAATACAATTCTTCTTTTTATTTCACAACTGATGTCGTTTGTTGTGTTTACTGCGGTGCCGAGGTATACGAAGCCTTTTACTACCTCAAAATTATAGGAACCAACTTCAACAGTTGGTCCGAGCTCAATGGACGCATTAACTTGATCTTCTCCCCGTTTGTTGTGTTTACGACGATGCCGAGGTATACGAAGTCTTTTTCTACCTCAAAATTATAGGAACCAACTTCAACAGTTGGTCCGATCTCAATAGACGCATTGCGCGTCGACACCATCAGCTTGGTCTTCTCGCCGTTTACCGCCAGACCCACTTTAGCAGATTCACCTTCGACCTTCATAAAGGTATCAGTTACTTCTTTTACTGATCGTCCCATGATGTCTATATCATCAGCATAAGCAAGTAACATGTGGCTATTGGTGTAGATTGTGTCACTTCTTGTGACTTTTGCCTTTCCTATAACCTTTTCCAGCTGGATGTTGAGGAGATCACACGAAAGGCTGTCTCCTTGTCTGAAACCTCTTTTGGTACAAAACTCTTCGGAGAGGTTCTTTCCTATTTTAACTGAGGATCTCGTGTCAGTTAAAGTCATTTTACAAAGCCGGATGAGTTTTGCGGGGATATCAAATTCAGACATTGATTGGAATACCTTTGAACGTAGCGGACTTTCGAAGGCTGCTTTATATTCGACAAAAAGGTGGTATGTGTCGATCTGCATATCTTGGGTCTTCTCCAGGAATTGGCGCCGGGTAAATATCTGGTCAATGGTGGACTTGCCAGGTCTAAAGCCGCATTGGTATGGTCCAATTATTTCGTTGACCATGGGCTTTAGTCGTTCGCACACTATCTTGTACGCGATAGGGAGAAGGCTTATGCCCCTATATTTGGAGCATAAAGTCATATCACCTTTCTTATGGACGGGACACAGGATGCTCAGGTTCCAATCGTCGGGTACGCGTTCTTCCTGCCAGATGGAGGCAACAAGCGGATGCATACACATCATCAGCGTGTCGTCTCCGGTTTTAAACAGCTCGGCTGTTAGGCCATCGGCTCCTGCTGCCTTATTATTCTTCAGCCGGTTTATTGCTGTCTTTACCTCATCTTGGCCGGGTGGTATACATTCAATACCACCTTCTGGGATTGGATCTGTGGTATCTTCGTCAACTTCGCTACTATTGGATACCAACAGTTTGGAAAAATGCTCTTTCCATATCCTTAGCACACTATCTGTATCAGTTACCAGATTACCTTGATGGTCTCTACAGGAGGATGTGCCAGATCCAAAGCCATCAGTTTGATGTTTCACTCTTTGGTAGAATTTTCGGACTTCATTCTGTCTCCTGTACATCTCGATTTGTTCACACTCCCGCTTTTCCATCTCTCTCTTTTTCCTGCGGAAAATACGTTTCTCCTCTCTCCTTTTCTAACGATACCTCTCTCGTGCGCTACGCGTTGCTACTGATTGTAAAGTAGCCCTATATGCCATTGTCCTGATATGTTATCGGGACGAGGAGTGCTTTGACTAAGCAGTTGGGCCAGTTGAGTGGAATATGCTGTGGCTATCTGTTGTGATTTCAGCTTACTGATGACCATCTTCGGTGTTGTGTCTGTTCGCACTTTGTTTGCTACGTTTAAATGGTACGTACCTTTGCTGCAACAAGGTAGTGGTCTGAGTCTATGTTTGCACCTCGGAACTATCGTACATCCAAAACGCTTGATGCATGTCGTCCATCTACCACAACGTGATCAATTTGATTTCTTGTTCTTTGATCTGGCGACAGCCAGGTGCCCTTACGAATATCGAGATGCTTAAATCTGGTACTGCTAACCACCATGTTTTTTGCAGCTGCAAAGTCTATCAGCCTCATACCATTGTCAGATGCTTCACTGTGGAGACTGAATTTCCCGACTGTTGGGCCAACGATATTCTCCTTTCCAATTTTGGCATTAAAATCGCCTAGTATAATTTTAATGTCATGGGCAGGGCAACGGTCATATGTTTCTTCTAAGCGCTCGTAAAATATATCTTTGGTCTGTTTGTCCTTGTCTTCAGTGGGAGCATGAGCGCAAATAAAGCTGATGTTGACGAGTTTCGCTTTTAATCGAATTGCAGCGAGTCTTTCATTCACCGGGGTGAAGCTAGAGACCAGATGTTTTAACCTCCGACCAACTGCCAATCCGCAACCAAACTCATGCTTTGTGTCATGGCAGCTATAATACAGTGCGTCACCTTGTGGTGTTGTTGTGGCGCCTTTCCCTTTCCATCGTATTTCCTGTATGGCAGTTATGTCGGCCTTGTACTTTTTAAGTACATCTGCCAATGCGTAAACTGCACCTTCTCTATGAAGTGTGCGAACATTCCAGGTGCAGATTTGCAGATCATGGTCCTTAAAACGTTTGCGGGTTTAGTCAACTTTAGAGGGATTTGTTTTTCTTTTCTTTTGTTTTTTCATAGTGGGCTGCTTTTTCTAGGGGAGGGTTACTAACCCAGCGCCCAATCCCAAGTTTTTAACGTTCTTGTGGGTGAACGCGCGGCACATGTTCGCTCACTACCTTTAACGGGTGTTAAAGACAGTTCCCCAGGTGACACCACGGGGAGGTCAGTGTCCACTTGAGATGAAAGAGGGACCAAGGGACCTTTGCCATGTTAAAGCCGGTCAGGACCGTTCCTTGGTATCTTCCATCCCCTACGTCACCTACGCATATGTTATTCGATTTTCAAAATTAAAACTTTTTAAAAAAATTTGTCTCAAATTTGCACTTCCATCAAAAATCTGTTCATAGCTCAAAAATCTGTTCATAGCTGCTTTTTATGCTACCTTAAAGACATCAATCATTCTTCATACTCTAATCAGAGTATGTTGATGGTTTCTGTCTGGTTACGAGTTTTCATTTTCCGGTTTATGTAGACGATTGTTGTTGTTGCTTTTACACTCTTCTGACTGTTCATCATATGTATGATGAGAGTCAAAACTGTCTGTCTTCGTGTGTCATTTTTAACCCTTTCCGTTAACATCTTTTGATAGATATGTTTTGAGAGATGCTTTAGCTTAACGTTTTTTTGTTGTAATAGTTTTGTGGTATCTTCTGTTGGTGTTGTTGGGTGCAACGACAACAAGGAAAACAGCGTGTAAGCCAATTGAAGAATATGTGTGGTGGATAGAGCTTTTCCGTTTGTCAGCTTTTCATTTTTTTTTTTTTGCTTTGTTATGAAAGGGATATGACTGGTTTCCATATGGAAGTGAGTGATTTTGGTATGTTTTGTTGTTGCTGTGTAGCTGAGTGTGTGTCTGTTTGTCTTTATGTTTTCTTTATCTATTTGCCGTTGACACATGTATTCATACGGAAAACACTTTTGACAGCTGCCTGTAGTTGAAGAAATTGTCGTAAACTTTTGTATTGCTTATTTGCTTTTCTTTTGTTGAATAATAGAGCAACATTTAAGAGTTTTATTAGAGATTGATATTATTGAAGGGTGAAGCGAAAGAAAACAAGTTAGATGGAAAAAGGAGATAGGAAAATTAGAGAATGAAGAAAAAGTACAAATTTTTCAAATGCCAAGTAAATTGTTTTTAGAGATTTTTAGAAAACAACAGAGTAACAGAGGTATCTCGATTCAGTGGATTTTTTCAATACAATTTTCTTAAGGACAAACTTTCATACATACACACATTTCCCATGAACTTCCCTAGAGGGATTACGGGAAATTCTCTCATATCAATGAATGCAGCCCAATTCATATATATGTATGCTTTAATATAGAACCTCCTATCTATATTCAAAATTAGATAAGTTTTACCCCAGTGCGTATACGTATTACAAAATATTTGCCTTCATGTTTATCATACGCATACTGATACTTTCAAGCCAATATCATCTAAAGCTGGAAACACATTTTCTGTTTTGAATGAAAGCTTTGCTCCAATAATCGGTTGCCTGCTAATGTGACTGTTCGTTTTTATAATTCATCATGCAACCACAAAATATTTTGTGGTTGCTGGACGTTTGGAATGTTATCGATAATTGCAAAAAATTGACATTCAAAACTGACAATGTGTACTGCACTTAAAACTAATTGTTTACAGTCATTTATCTTCTACAAAAATCATAATTCAATTTCGATAACACTCTGTCGAACATGAAAGGCTTTTCATGTTGAATATTTGTTCGAGAATTTTTTCCAACTTATTTCGAAATGAAGATTAATGATGATGTTCCAATTTTTTATGAACACAGTTGCTAATATTCTACAAAACCAAAGATGTGTCATAAAAAAGGCAAACAAATTTTATTAGAAAGTAGAATAAATCTCAAAGGGAAAGGGGTTGTTCGTAACATAAACTTATATGATATATTCATTAGGTTATGGTTTTTCTTTGAATACATCTCAAATGGAAGTGGAAGTGCAATCCAAGGGGAATTTTGTGGCAAATGTAGGCAATAAGGAAACACAATTTATTATCCTGTAATAGAAGAAGTTCATAATAATAAAATGTCGAAAGATATATCAGAGTGTATTCTATTAAAAATATATAAATATTAATATGGTTGACGTAGTGGATGAAAGTTACCAAGCAATGGGCTTGACCGGCTTTAACAATGCAAAGCCCAGGACATATCTTAGTCTCTCTTTCATCTAAAGTGAACACTGACCTGCCCGTCGTGTAACCTGGGAAGCTGTCTTTAACACCCGTTAAACGTAGTAAGCTAACATGTGTCGGGCGTTCATCCATAAGAACGTCAAAAACTTGGGTTGGCCGTTGGGCTGGTAACCTATACTCTATGAAGAAACGAGGAAAAAGAAATACAAACCTCTCTGAAGTTGAAAACTCCCACAAACGTTTTAAGGACCATGGTCTGCGAATCTACACCTGCAATGTTTGCCCTCTTATGGAGAAGGTACAGTTTAAGCATTGGCAGAAGTACTTGAAAAATACAAGTTCGATATTACGGACGGTTTAGACGCTAATGCAACCTCTTCTTTGTGGTTCTCGAAGATGACCAGTTATACATCTGGCCATCAGAACCGCACAAGAGGTTTTAGCGAGGGGCCTGGCGGTTTTGAATGAGGCCTCGGATCTGTATACCTTTGATGGTCCATCCGGTGTAAGCGACATTGACGTGACGGTTGCAAATGGGGCAGCAATGACGGCTTACCAGTTTAGTTGGCAGAATAGTGAAGACTGGGGTATTAGTGACCATAGGCTCATTGAGATTATGGACACGCCACGGGGACGGACGCGGGCGACTGAGCGTTTTCGGGGTTGGAGAGAGACGTGAACTGGGACCATTATGCGAACTGTGTCAGGGAGGCAGCTATGCCATTCGCGGACTTCAGGGCACTGACATTAGATGACCAGGCCAGCAAGTTAAATGAGTGGATGAGGAGCTTCAATGACGTATTCCTTGGCATACGCCGTCAGGTGAAGGCAAGTAAGGTCAAATGGTGGACCCGTGAGCTGGGAGGGAATTGCGCGCCTGAGGAAGCGTTTCCAAAGGGCAAGTCGAACCAATGCGGAAGATCTAGCTCAGCGTAAAGCTGAGTTCCTTGCTGCTCTTAGGACGTACAAGGACGAGCTATCTAGGAGGAAAGAAGACGATTGGAGGAGATTTATACCGGACAACAGGGATGATCCCTGGGAAAAGGTATTCCGTGTGTGCCGACAAGGTGAGTCTAAGCGTCAGGTTGACATACAGGCGTTGCTCCGCGTCGACAGCCTCGGGTGGGCGGGAAACGTAGGGATTTCGCTCTGGTCTTTCTTTCCAAAGTCGGAGACTCACTCACCTCCCCCGCTTGTGTGGGAGCTGGGTGAGCCTCCGGACTTAGAACGTAATGAAGTTGCGGACAGTATCTGCCGGATTAGAAGTAGAAAATCGCCAGGTATCGACGGTATAACTGGAAGGATGTATAAAGCCATCTGGAAGGTCATGTCTGAGTATATTGAGTGCGTTCTTGGTGGTTGCATTAACCAGGGGTACTTCCCGCCTGCGTGGAGGGAAGCTCGCGTTGTGGTGCTCCTCAAGTCGCCTGATCGGGTAAGGAGTAATCCTCGCTCGATCCGGGCCAAAGCCTTCTTCCAGTGCTTGGAAAAGTGCTGGAGAGGATTATGGTGGCAAGGCTTGGGGAGTGCCGCGGCGTGAGTCCTTCGCCGCATCAGTTCGGTTTCGAGGATAGAGGTACGGTGGTCGCGTGGATGCCTGTGCAGAACAGTCTGAGCGGGTCAAATGCCAAATATGTCTTAGGCATATTTGTTGACTTTAAGGGTGCATTTGACTTCCTTTCGTGGGATAGCGTGCTCGCTAAGCTGTCTGATATCAAGTGTCGGGAATTTGCTCTCTGGTCGAGTTATTTCAGTGGACGTAGGGCTTGTGTCGTGGGAGCCAATGAGACGGTCTGTACAGATGTGGAGCGAGGCTGCCCTCAGGGGTCTATCCGTGGTACATTTATTTGTAACCTCATAATCAGAGCTCCGATTTACTCGCGAGTGAAATTTTGGGGTAAGGTGGTAGTTTTTTTGGTGCAATTTTTTTGGTGGCTGTTGGGCAAGTTTATTAAGGGGTGGGATAAATTTTTGTTTGGTGGTGGGGAGGGGGTAAGTAACCCCCCTCAATTTGCTCTAATTCGAGAAGAGTTTCCCTCGCGAGTGGAATTCGAGCGAATTCGAGCGAGTATTCGAAGCTCTGCTCATGATGGATTCTCTGCTGCAGGAGTTAGCGTCCAATTTCAAGATCTCTGCGTATGCTGATGACCTCCTCATCATGATCGAAGGTGAGACTCGTGTCGAACTGGGACGTCGTGCTGAGAAGGCCATTGGCATCGTGGGGAGAAGACTGAGTTAATACTGCTGAAAGGCAGATTAGCACACAGTCGACCTCCGCACGTTCGATTTGGTGACCACGGCATACGGTATGTCAAGCAAGTCAAGTACCAAGTACGATGGCCGAGAGAATGAACATCCTGCCGCACTTTTATCGTTTGAAGGACAAGTTATCTGCTGTTGCTGGTATGGTGAGAAGGGTCTTGCGGACCGACTGGGGTTTGAGCAGATGTTCCGGGCGCACCATATATGGTGGACTCTTTGTTGCCTGTGCAAAATATGATGCACCTGTATGGTGTACCGCAGCAGAATCTGCTGTTTGGGCGTAGGAAGCTCTTGTCGTGTCAACGAGTGGTCATGTTAGCATGTCTGCCAGTGTGTTGCACTGTGTCTACGGACGCAATGCAGGTGCTAGATGTAGGACTGTTCTGTTCAAGCTGAAGTGTGGCTTGCAACTGTCTGAGAATGATTGGCTCGGGCCTTCTGATTTGGTGGATGGGGATGTTAGGCGGCGCAGTGCAATCCTTCGGGACAGTGCTGCTGTTAGGTGGCGGACTAGGTGGACGGACAGTGACAAAGAGAGGGTGACGTACGAATTTATTCGTGACGCAACGTTCATACTGGACTGCCCAGACTTTGACTTTAGTATGAGTCTGGGATTCTTACTGACGGGGCATGGCTCTCTAAATGCATTTTTATATGCAAGAGGCCTGTCCGGGACAGATTTATGTGGGTGTGGGATGACTGAAGAACGGAGGCATATACTGACGGAATGCCGGTACTATGATGTCATTAGAGATTTAGTCAATATTTCAGTAGGGCACTTGAAGACAGGCGGACTTTTAGTTGTTTAAGTAGGTTTGCACGTGAAATGTTTGTTAGGAGAAGGACTACACTTAGTGGAGGTAATTCCTCGAGGAGGAGAGTTGGTGGAGCTCGGAATGGTGCGTCGTCCTGGTGTGGATGTCGTGCCGGTCATCCGTGAGGGTGGCTTCGTCCATTGCTTGTGTTTTGTTGTCCGTTGTCGCGGTCCCTGTGGGCCCATTGTGCAGTCCGTGAGGACAGCATGTATATTGTTTTTGGTCCTGTGTTGTGTTTTCCGCTGGCTGATTTGGAGGAGGTCACCGGTCCGGGGCTGATTGAAGTCCAGCTGGTAGTGGTTATTGGCCACGAAGCCTGACCGGAGGCTATTTTCTGGTACCGAGGGTGCCAGGTGCCCCCAGATCCTCGGATCTGGCCTGGCAGTTGGTGTTGGCCCCCTTGTGGGAGCATCGCGGTGGCTGTGGTTAAGACCCAAATCGCGGGGAGAGCTTCGAGTGTGGAGTTGCACTTCAACCGGGTGCCTGATCCAAGCAAAGGCAGGAGTTTAGATAGGCTCCGCTCCTAACCAAGGAGGCGATTGCGTCCATATATGTGTGAGCGAATTGGTACTCGCACTTTCTGTGAGGCGGCGTTGGTAGACGCATTGTATTCGCCCGGTGTTAAGAGCACTGTGGGGTAGGCCGCATGGCAGGTACCCACATTAAACACCACGACATATTACGGACGTTAAAACATCTGGTCTCCAGCTTCAACCCAGTGAATGAAAGACTTCATTCTCCCACTGAAGACAAGAACGAACAGACCAAAGATATATTTTATGAGCGCTTAGAAGAAACATATGACCGGTGTCGTTTCCATGACATTAAAATTATTCTAGGCGGTTTTAATTCCAAAATTGGAAAAAAGAATATCTTTGGCCCAACAGTCGGGAAAATCAATCTCCACAGCGAAACATCTGAGAATAGATTGATAGACTACGCAGCGGCAAAAAACATGGTAGTTAGCAGTACCAGATTTAAGCAATAAGACTTCAGGTCTTCTGTGGACCACAAAAGGTCTTTTGAGGTCTTTTATGGAATACAAAAACTTATTGAAGTATTCTATGGACTACAAAAGACCTTTTGAGGTGTTTTATTTAATAAAAAAATATCTTCTATGGACTACAAAAACTTTTTGAGGTCTTTACAAAAGAACTGTTGAGGTCTATTATGGAATACAAAAGACCACATGATGTCTTTTATGGACTACAAAATACTATGGCATATGGAAGTCCACTCGACGTCTTCTGTAGACCCTTCGAGGTCTTCTTTGAGCTACAGAAGTTCTCTTGCTTTCTTCTTTGGTCCAGAGAAGGCCTCTTGATATTTTTTATGGACTACAAAAGAATTCTTGAGGTCTTCCTAATGACTACAAAAGATCTCTTGTTATCTTCTGTGGGTTACAAAGGACATTTTGAGGTGTCTTATGGAATACAAGAGACATCTTGAAGTCTTTTAACGGTCTCTTGTTATTTTCTAGGGACTAAAAAATACATCTTGAGGTCTGTTATGGACTACAAGAAAAGACTGAAGTTCTTCTATAGGATAAAGAAGGCCCCTTGAAAGAGGGGTATCGGCAGGAAAGGAGATACGACTTGTAGAAAAGAGAGAGACATGGAAAATCTTGAGCTAGAATGAACTTTGAAAATTCTACCAAAGAGTGAAACATCAAATTGATGGGTTTGGTACAGCCACATCCTCCTGTAGAGACCAGGAAGGTAACTGATACAGATAGTGTGCTCGGGATATGGAAAGAATATTTTTTCAAAACTTTGGTATCCAATACTAGAGAAGACGACGAAAATACATGTGGTATTTTCGGTATCTGCAGCATTGAATGTATACCGGTCAGCCGGCCAAGATGCGGTAAAGACAGCTATAAACCGGCTGAAGAATAATAAGGCGGCAGAAGCCGATGGCTTACCAGAAAGTTCTAAAAAGTTGTTTACTGAAATCTTAGGTACATATTTGTATTCGACAGTATCCTCGATTTTTTGGCGGTTCGGTATCTGTGGACTAGAATCGAAAAAAGTATAAAAATCGTTTTTTTTTAATGTATTTTGCTATTTTGACCTTTAAGAACTTTTCACAGACAGTTCGTATGTTTCAGGAAGTTGTTTACTGATATCTTTGCTACATTAGTGTAGTTGATTGTTTTCTTGAATATGAATTAGTATCCGTGGACCAGAACCAGAGAAAACAGGATGAAAATCCCAATTATACAGAGTTCGTATGTTCTAAAAAGATATTAACTGAGATCTAAGGTACATTTTTGTAGTTGGTTATTTGCTTCAAATTTGATCGGTTTGATATCTGAAGAACATAAAAAGTAATTTAAAAAAATAAAGTTTCAGTGTTTTATTTAGAAATGCACTTAAAACTAGAAAATAAATTGTCGCTTAGCCTCAATAAATATATTCTTTCTCATGATGGAATCTCTCAAATAAAACGCTTGTCCTTTAATTTTGCCACCATTTATAATTTAAATGCAAGCGTTTTATTTGTGAGATTCCATCATGAGAAAGAATATATTTATTGAGGCTAAGCGACAAATTATTTTCTAGTTTTAAGTGCATTTCTAAATAAAACACTGAAACTTATTTTTTTAATTTATATTATATATTATTACCTTTTTATTAAATGGTTTTATTTAGCTCACCCCGTTTGTTTTATTATTTATTCTTGGGTCAAATTTAGTAATTCAAATTTGACACTCTTCCTGTCAACCGATTAATCTGAAATTTTGTATACACTTTGGATTTTGGTGACAATACAATTATGTTTATTCATTATCATTATAAATTCAAGATGGCCGCCGCTACAAAATGGCGGATAACGTAGGTTTTATCAATCCCATCAATATGGGTATCAAATGAAAGGGCTCAACAAGCAGAATACAATATACTATAAAAAAATTGAAATCCAAGATGGCGGCCACTACAAAATGGCGGATAACGTAGGTTTTATCAATCCCATCAATATGGGTATCAAATGAAAGGGCTCAACAAGTAGAATACAATGTACTATATAAAATTAAAATCCAAGATGGCGGCCTCTACAAAATGGCGGATAACTTAGGTTTTATTAATCCCATCAACATGGGTATCAAATGAAAGGGCTCAACAAGCAGAATACAATATACTATAAAAAAATTGAAATCCAAGATGGCGGCCGCTACAAAATGGGGGATAACGTAGGTTTTAACAATCCCATCAATATGGGTATCAAATGAAAGGGCTCAACAAACAGAATACAATATACTACATAAAAAATTGAAATGCAAGATGACGGCCGCTATAGAATGGCGGATAACGTAGGTTTTATCAATCCCATCAATATGGGTATCAAATGAAAGTGCTCAACCAGTAGAATACAATGTACTATATACAATTAAAATCCAAGATGGCGGCCTCTACAAAATGGCGGATAACTTAGGTTTTATTAATCCCATCAACATGGGTATCAAATGAAAGGTCTCAACAAGTAGAATACAATTTACTATGCAAAATTGAAATCTAAGATGGCCGCCGCTACCAAATGGATGATAAATTTTTTTTATCAATCCCACCAATATGGGTATCAAATAAAAGGGCTTGACAAGAAGAATACAGTGCACTATACAACCTCAATATTTAAGATGGGCGCAGCCACTAAATGGCGTATAATTAAGATTTAAATTTAGAAATTGAATCTGTAATTTAGGTATCTGATTAATCCAGCCTGAATCCACCACCCAAGTCAAGATTTTTATCGTGTTGAGGACTGTGTGGCGTTAGGGTGGCTAAAAATGATACGTAGTTAGCGGTACACCCCCCAAGATAAGGTGAAAGGTGAAAGAAAGAACTGTATGGCATTAGGGTGGATAAAAATGATATGTCGTTAGCGTTTTCCCCTCAAGACTCAGGTGCATCTTGTTGTACATAGCCTTGCCCCTTTATTGGACCTCTGGGGGGTCGACCGTTTAAATGTCCATTACTCGTGGGAACAATATGGTAAAAAAAATATAAAAAATAGAAACACAAATAAAACAGAAACTGCAACACAACGTAAACGAAGGCTTTAAAAAGCGAAAGAAAAGTATAAAGCAAAACGAGCTAAAGAAAGTGAAGGTGATAGAAATAGTCGATTACAATTAGCGTCAAAAACACCTGAGCAATATGAGACCAGGTTAAAAAAGCACCGTCAGCGATATACACAAATGACGGCGTTAGAAACGCCTGAAGAATATGAAGCCAGGTTAACAAAGCAACGTGAGCGATACACACAGATGATAGCGTCAGAAACACCTGAAGAATATGAAGCCAGGTTAACAAAACAACGGGAGCGATACACACAGATGTGTGTTTCCCTCATGGGCTTCTACAATACATAAAATGCAGGGCAGCACTGTGGATCACGGAGTCGTATACTTAGGTGCGAAACTGTTTGAAGAAGGACAAGCCTACGTGGCTCTTAGAAGAGTAAGATCTTTGCAGGGACTACGTATGGAGGAGTGGGACTGCAATAAACTAACGGGCAAGAAACCTTGCAATAATGAAGCACTAAATGAATTAAACAGAATCCGAAATAAAAACTAAAAACTAGAAAATAAAAATAGGTAAAAAACTTTTTAAGTTAAACGGTTTTATGTTAAACATACATTGCAATGTTTAAGATAAATGTACTAAAAACCAAAAAATAATAAAATAGATACAGTCGTGGGAATTATAAACATATGCATAGACTAGACTAAAATAAAACCGTGGGGCACGTCAATTGTCTACAATCGTTGATTAAAATGTTTGTTTTGTAATGCATATGTTTATAATTCCCACGACTGTATCTATTTTATTATTTTTTGGTTTTTAGTACATTTATCTTAAACATTGCAATGTATGTTTAACATAAAACCGTTTAACTTAAAAAGTTTTTTACCTATTTTTATTAGTAAATAAATTTTTTTGACCACAGAGAACAAAATTATAGTCAACTTAAGCCGAAAATTTAGATAAAAACTTTAAAATGCCTGAAATCGTGTAGTACCGTTATATAAAGGCTATACCAAAACCTGGACTTGTGTCCCAAATTTTTGGTGGGGGAGTTTCTGTACCATTGGGAACTCCAAATGCCAAGTTACAGACAATTCTGGCTAAAAATGAAGATAAAATCCTTAAAACACATGAAATCGGGTGGTACCACTATATGGGGGCTATACCAAAACCTGGACCTATGTCAAAAATTTTTGGTGGAGAAGTTTCTGTACCATTGGGGACTTCAAATGCCAAGTTACAGCCAATTTGGCCTAAAAATGAAGATAAAATCCTTAAAACACTTGAAATCGGGCCGTACCGCTATATGGGGGCTATACCAAAACCTGTACCTATGTCCGTCATTTTTAGTAAGGAAGTTTCTGTACCAATGTGGGGTCCCATTGCCAAGTTACAGCCAATTCGGCCTAAAAATGAAGATAAAATCCTCATAATACTTGAAATCGGGTGGTACCGCTATAAGGGGGCTATACCAAAACCTGGACCTATGTTCACAATTTTTCGTGGGTAAATGTCTGTATCATTGGAAATCCCAAATGGCAAATAACAGCTAATTCGGACAAAAATGAAGATAAAATCCTCAAAATACCTGAAATCGGGTGGTACCGCTATATGGGGGCTGTAGGAAAAAATGGGCCCATATTCATGTATTGTCATCCAAATCTGAAAAGTGTGCAAAGTTTCAGTTCGATTGGTCAACTGCAACTGCGTTAAAAATGAGTTACTAGATTTGAAATAAATCGGGTGGTACCGCTATATGGGGGCTATAGGAAAAAATGGACCCATATTGGATTTGGTATCATATTCATGTATTGTCATCCAAATCTGAAAAGTGTGCAATGTTTCAGTTCGATTGGTCAAGGGCAACTGTGTGGAAAATGAGTTACCAGATTTGAAAAGCAAGCAAGCAAAATATAACAACGTAAAAACACTGTAAAAATGGTAAAAATGGACCAATATTGGTTTTAATTTCATATTCATGTATTGTCATATAAATCTGAAAAATGTGCAAAGTTTCAGTTCGACTGTGAACTGTGTTAAAAACGACTTACCAGATTTGAACTAAACGGACACCAAAGCAAGTTAAATAAAACACTGTAAAAACCCGAGAATTTAATAAGAAATTACATCTTGACGACTATGACCTAGAAGAAGTGCTACAACTTTGTCCCTGAGGTTAATTCAAATTTCCTAACGGTTTGGTAGATATGTTCCTGACAAAATAACACCATTTGACATCAAAGCCTCAAACCTTTGGAGGCCTGTAACCGTGAAAGTTGATGAGATAGGGAAAAACGGCAGGACACGTGTCTTCCCATTTTGGTCTTCTATCACGCTGCGCTATCAGAATATGGTTAATAATTTTCGTGTTGCATAGTGTTATTTATATAATTTGCATCAAAGGAGAGGTCAATAGTTGGTTTTCAAATTTGACTGACTGACTGACAGACTGTAACTCCGTTATCTTCCCATGGCTTTCTACCCATTGAAAATCGGAAATACCAAGTCACAGTCACTACAGTAGGCTAATCTTTTAAAAGACTTAGTACCTCCAATCTGAGAACTCCCTATACCTCTTCTAAGAGGGTTTTAAAACGTACATCTTTACCCACAATTCTCTGTAGGCAGGTTTTATACCCATATCAAGTGTTAAATATCAAATTGCAGCCACTTCGGTGTGATAATGAGGCAAAAACCTTCAAAATACAGAAAATCAGGATGTAGCGTTCTATGGGCGGTTCACCAAAATGTGGACAAATACCCACAAATTTCTGGGGAAGTTTTGCAGCCCCGAAAAAGACTAAATACCAAATTTTAGCCACTTCTGTAAGATAATGAGGCTAAAACATTCAAAATACATATTACACCGAATTGGCTAAAATTTGGTGTTTAGTCTTTATTTGGGGTATAAAACTTTCCATATGAAATTTGTCGGTATAGGTCCATGCCTTTATATAGCCCCCATAGAACGGTACCTCCCGATTTTCGTAATTCAAAAGGTTGTGACGTCAATATCCCACCGAAATGACTGATTTTCTTTATTTAGTTATTTTATATTTAGTTATTAGTTATAAAGTATTCCTGAAAAGAATTATTAGTATATGTCCACGTCTTCCTTTAACCCCCATAGAAGCATACCTCTTAATTTTTGGTATTTTTTAGGTGTTAGCCCCATTATTTTACCGAATTATCGGAAATTTGGTAATTACTCTTCTTTGAGTCTAAAAACTTTCCGCAGGAATTTGTCGGAAAAGATCGACGAAATTTGATGAAATTTGGTAATTAGTCTTCTTCGTAAACGAAAGGAAACTAGTTGTTCCATTTTACTTCAATATAACTCGTGGTGGAGGGTATAACAAGTTCGGCCCGGCCGAACTTAACGCCGTTCTTACTTGTTATTTTGTCTTTTTATCACCAGCTCAGATTTCGGCAAGGACTCCAAATCCACTCCAATCATTCTACTCTCGTGGATTACCGCAAAAAGTTCGCAACTTTTAATTAACTTAACTTTTTGTATTTTTTAATTTATAACAAAATATTAGAAATGTAGACACTCTTTTTTATATTTTAAAGAAATAAAAATAAAGTCGTTGTTTGTAGGGATTGAAAAACTTGATTTTTTGTAGGGATCTCTACGCTATTGCTTCTAAAATGTAACAAATGGAGTGCATTTTTCACGATGCAATCACAATTTCACATAGAACAACTGCAAATAAAAAAACTTTATTTAGAGTAGTTCCAAACGCAATGACAGATTTAATGTAACCTCCATAGTGTTGTAGAGGCTATAAAAATGTAGCCATTATACATTATACAAAAAATTTTACCAATTTTCATATAAAAGTTTTGGTCCATTTAAATATTCTCAGATCTTCATGTTAAATTGCAAGCTTCTTGTTTGTTGTAAACCCAAACCTTACATAAAATTTTGTTCGACCCGCTACAAAATCTAAAAAAATGTTGTTTTGGTCCATTTCACCCCCTAAATATTTGAGGATCATCACCAAACACTAATCGTTTCTATTCTGGTCGAAACCCGATCTGCAGACAAAATTTCGTGATGATTGGTTTATAATTGCGGGCTGTAGTTTGATTACAATTTTTAATGAAACTACAAATCGCTTTGTGTCGTCGAGATATGGATTTTGGTATACCACATGGGATGTCTATGACAAATATTTCGCGGAGTTACATGAATTTTCTGAAAAAACTAACGTTTTTTCCACATTATG
This sequence comes from Musca autumnalis, assembly GCF_047663935.1. NCBI lineage: Eukaryota > Metazoa > Arthropoda > Insecta > Diptera > Muscidae > Musca > Musca autumnalis. Next base: position 182,052,440 of record NW_027412088.1, read on the forward strand.
GTGTAGGTTATTAAAAATATTTCAATATCGTATTTACAATTTATTTAGCTCTGATGATTGCCGCAAATAAATTCATTACTCAATTTCTGGTTCATATTTTTCCAATGAAATCCTTTTAGGCATTACACTCGATATCTACTCTTGTTCTCTCTTGAAAGGGCTTAACTTTGTCATTTAAGACAACTTTCAAAATATTTTGAAAGCTTCCTCAGGGACAGCAACTTGATACTGGCCTTCAACAAAAAGATGTTATGCAAAAATAAATGCTATGTGCGGCCTAAATATTGATTTTCCCTAAAGGCAAACGACAAACAAATCCAGACACAAGCAGCCAAACACACATGAAGATATCACTGAAGAAATCATGCCAACACTCAAGTGTCATATGTCATAACATCCTTACAGTCAGTCAGTATTTATGTCAACCTTCTCTACTGTGGCCTTGTTTTAAAGGATTTGCAACAATTTTTATTCCAATTTTTTCCAGTTTCTTTTCTCCATTTTGACTGTTTGCCACTTGATTTTGTTTCCATTTTTATTTTAGGTAGATTTGTGGTTTGTGTCAATTTTATCCAATGTCAATGTTTCACACACAACACACTCACTCACACATATGTATGTGTAGGAACTACTGATGTGTGTAAATATTCAATCCCCACAAGAATTCTAAAATCAATTGAACACATTTGTTTTTCCCTTTTCATTTTCATATCTTGTTATCGTCCAAATTTCTTTTGGGGTTTTGCCTTTTGAACCATATGTTAGAGAAGTTTCGAGGAGAGGGTAAACATTTTCCAGGAACAAGAAATTTGCATAAAACAACATTTCATTGATTAATTCAATTTAGCACTTAGCTCAAGGGCTGTTAACAAAAAAAAAAAACAAAAAGAGATGAAGTGAAAACAAAGGAAGTTGACACAAAAGGGTTAAAACTACAAAACCAAAAATTTGCTTAATTTGTGTGAGACAATGGATTAAAGGGAGTGGAAATTGATTGAGGAATTAACATAAGTGAAAAGAGTAGTACATGTTTAAAGATTTCTTGTAGAAGACCTCAAATTCTTTATTTAAGATGCCACAAGGTTTTCTTATAGAAGCCGGAGCAGGGGGCCTATTCTGAACCGTTTTTAACAACTTTACTCATTGTTTATTTTACAACAATTTCGTCTGGTTGTTTTGTAGTTGTTACAAAAACATACGAAGTTTTAACAACTTTTTAATCAATAAAATGTACAGATAAGTCCTACAGGTCTCCTTCAAGTAAACCACCAGTAGTTCTTCAAGAAGACCACCGGGTCTTATTTTAAAAGACCATCTTACTTACTAACATTTGTCCTATAAGCCCAACTAAGAAAATATTTCCATTCGTCTCTATTTGTTGCTTTATTTCTCCAAATTAGAATACCGCGATTTTTCGATCTCGTCTTCCAATTGTTTACTCCATCGAAACCTTGGACTTTCAGTTTTGCGTTTTTTTTTGCCATTTTAGACGAATTATCATTCTTATGACATGGCCTATACAAAGCAATCGTTGTATCTCGATGTCGTTGTATGGGAGATACAGCTCGTGGTTCATACGATGTAGATATTCACCGACAAAGTGTATTTGCCTGAAGATTTTTCGAAGTATTTTTCTGTCAAACACACCAAGCACTGCCTTCCTTATCTGCTTGTGCAAGCACCCACCATGCATTAGCACGGGTAGTAGCGGTAATTTGTACACAGAAAAAAAATTGTAGCCATTTGATAAAGAAATTCAAAGATTCAACCAAAAATTTATCGATTTTCCGGTAATAAAAAAAATTGTCATATTGACAAAATTCGATAAAATTATTTGATCACAAAGTAAAAATACAGTTTGATTAAATAAAATTGTAATATTGACTAAAATATTTATCGAATTTGTTTATCTTGAACTGATAAAATATTTCACATATTGACAAAAATATTTATCAAAATATTCCACATTTTGCTTGATAAAAACAAAATATTTTCTTGATTAAAAAATTTTTGAATGCATTTTTTCAATCGATAAAAAAATGTTCATATTTACAATTATTTCGTTGTTTTTTGCTAAATACAAACCCAAAAGCCACAAAAAAGATACATACATACACACATTTATAAATGGTGATGGTGGTTATTTATTTAATTAAAACGCATAAAAATGCCAAACAAAAAGCAACAGCACACACATAGGTACATAAAAATAACAGATACAAGAAATAACAGATGAAAGAAAGAAAAACGGAATGGAATAATAAATAACAGAAGTAAAAAATTATTTAGTTCCACACTTCAATTTTAATAAAAGAAAACAAAAAAATCACTTTTAAATATAAAATACAGGGAACATCTTTGAACGCTTCTCGTTAGTTGTGAAATAAAACACATTCTTTTGCCACATTGAAAATCATCAGCGGAAAATGGATATCTGTAATTACAAATATATTACATACATATTTCAAATATATAAAATGTATTGACGTTATTACCAATATCACATGCGGTTGTTTCTTTGTCCAATAAAATATTATTATTCTCCTTTTTCAGATACGAGAATTCAATTATAAAATGTATTGGACATTTAATTTACTTGAAAGACACCTTTACTTTAAGAAAACCATGAAACACTGATTTATTTCTGCACTACCGATCCACACACAACGACTTTAAAGAGACTGACAAAATTAACCAAACTGACGGTTAACAAATATTATCTGCCTAACTTAACCACCAATCAGAACAAAACATGAGAACTCGTACCATTTTTTCCTTCCCTCTTCGTTTGTTAGGTTCATAAAAAAAACAGTAAGAAACTTATTGTATACATACAAGCCTTCACCCGAGCACAAGTAGATACACAAACCAAATGCCAAACAAACGTATTACTCCTCCATGCCGCAAAAATGTCCATAAACATAGCAACGACACTCACATCTCAAGAAAAAACACTGCACATAGTTGTAGCGCTCTCTCTCTCTATGCCGTAAAAATGTTTTTTTTTTCGCTCGCTCTTAAGCGCGAGAACATGCGACAAACGTTGAAAACCATTTTAACAACAGAAATTCATGAATAACCATAAACAAATTTCAATAAATTATTTGTTTGAGATCGTTTATCGATCGCTTTCTAGTAACATTTTCATGTTTGATAAACATTTTCCCTATATATTCGTAATATTTTATCGTCATTCGACAAAAATATGGTGATAAAGCTTTTAATCAAAAATTTCAGGGTGGCTTTTTTTCTGTGTATAATCTTATTTTTGTTTGACGAGATCTGACTTTGTTCTTAAACTGCATACTTATGTCAAATTAGCATCTTCTTATTTCACAACTGAAGTAGTTTGTTGAGTTTATGGCGGTGTCGAGGTAGACGAAGTCTTTATCTATCTCAAAATTATAGGAACAAACTTCCACAGTTGGTCCGAGTTCTATGGACGCATTGCTCCTCAAGTCCATCAACTTTGCCTTTTTGTCGTTTACTGCCATACTCACTTTAGCAGATTTACCTTCGACCTTTTGAAAGGTATCAGTTACATACTTTACTGATCGACCCATGATTTTATATCATCAGCGTACCTATTGGAGTAAATTGTGTCATTTCTTTTAACATCGGCTTCTCGTAAAATCTTTTCCAGCTGAATGTTGAATAGGTCACACTGAAGGCTGTCTACTTGTCTGGAAACTCTTTTGTTATTAAACTCTACGTAGATGTTCTTAACTATTTTAACGGAAGTATCAGTTAAAATCATTTTACAAAGCCGAAGGAACGTTGCGGGAATACCAATTTCAGACATGGCCCTGAATAAATTTGAACGTAGGGGGCGCTGTCGAAATGACAAAAAGATGATAAGTGTCGATCTGCATTGCTTGGGTCTTCTCTTGGATTTGTCGCAGGGTAATCATCCAGTCAGGGGTGGATTTGTCAGGTCTAAAGCCACATTGGTATGGCCCAATTATTTCTTTGACCGTAGACTTTAGACTTTCGCATAATATCGCTAACACTATCTTATAAGCAATAGGGAGAATACTTATGCCTCCTTTCTTGTGGACGGGCCACAGGATGCTCAGGTTCCAATCGTTCGTCCTGCCAGATGGTGCCAGATGGTCGCCTCCGGTTTGCACAGTTCGGCTGGTAGCTCCTGCTGCTTTATTATTCTTTAGCCGGTTTATTGTTGTCTTTACCTCATTTTGGTCGGACGGTATACATTAAATACCATCTTCTGGAAATTTATCCTTGGTATCTTTGTCGATACCAACTAACCTTGTTGGTCTCTACAGGAATATGTGCTTGTACCAAAACCATTAGTCTTATAACACTGTGCAACAAAATGGAGGTGAATGTCTGGGGTAGAGATAATCCCTCTTGGGAAAGAAAGGCCTTGGTGAGTATATTAAGAACCCCGAAGGACAGATCCGCCGTGAGTCGAACTTCCGCGATATGGAGTGATGGAGTTTTTGCTAGCCGTCAGGAATTAGCGTTAGCTTAAAAGTACCACAATATGACGTTTTTCAGCTTCGAAATGTTCTGCAAAAATGTCGCTCAGAAAATTTTAGGTACGGCTCTCTCGTTTTCGTGGTCGTTTTGTGCATTTACCTTTTTTTTGTTCAGAAAAAGACTATATTTTGTTTTTTGTATATTCGTTACAGAACATACAAAAACACAAAACACAGTTTTTTCTGAGCAACCAGGGGTAAGTGTCAAAAATTACTATGAAAACGCGACAAAATTGGTTAGTTGTCAATGAGAACCATACCTAAAATTTTCTGAGCGACATTTTTGCAGAACATTTCAAAGTCGAAAAACGTCATCTTGTGGTACTTTTTTAGGTGCTCTTAAAATAAAGGACGTAAAGGTCGTTGAAAGAAGCGAGTTAGAAGGTCGAAGTGCTCTACGAAAATAATCCTCATTCGATTTGACTGAAGACATGTGTAATAAAACCAACAGGTCGTCTTACAGAAGACCTCCAAGTCTTCTTATAGAAGACACCAAGTTTTGTTATAGAAAACCACGTAGTCTCCTTACAGAAGATAACTTGGTATTCTTAATAGAATATCACCTGGTTTTCTTAATAAAAGACCACCAGTTCTTCTTATAGATGACCACAAAGTCTTCTTAAAGAAGACAACCAGGTCTTCATGTAGAAGAGAACAAGGAGTTCTTATAAAACACCACCAGGCCTTCTTATACCAGGTCTTCTTATAGAAGACCACCAGGTGTTCTTATAGAAGACCACCAGGTGTTCTTATAGAAGACCACCAGGTGTTCTTATAGAAGACCACAAGGTCTTCTTATAGAAGACCAATAAGTCTTCTTATAGAAGATCACCAGTTTTTCTTATTGAAGACCACGGGGTCTTTTAACAGAAGACCGCCAATTCTTCTTATAGAAGAGAAAAATTTCTTCTTATAGAAGACCAAAAGGTCTTTTTATAGAAGACCACAAGGTCTTCTTATAGAAGACCACAAGATCTTCTTATAGAAGACTACAAGATCTTCTTATAGAAGACCACAAGATCTTCTTATAGAAGACCACAAGGTCTTCTAATAGAAGACCACAAGGTCTTCTTATAGAAGACCACAAAATCTTCTTATAGAAGACCACAAGATCTTCTTATAGAAGACCACAAGATCTTCTTATAGAAGACCACAAGATCTTCTTATAGAATACCACAAGGTCTTCTAATAGAAGACCACAAGGTCTTCTTATAGAAGACCGCAAGGTCTTCTTATAGAAGACCACAGGGTCTTCTTATAGAAGACCACAAGGTCTTCTTATAGAAGACCACAAGATCTTCTTATAGAAGACCACAAGATCTTCTTATAGAAGACCACAAGATCTTCTTATAGAAGACCACAAGATCTTCTTATAGAAGACCAGAAGATCTTCTTATAGAAGACCACAAGATCTTCTTATAGAAGACCACAAGATCTTCTAATAGAAGACCACAAGGTCTTCTAATAGAAGACCACAAGGTCTTCTTATAGAAGACCACAAGGTCTTCTTATAGAAGACCACAAGGTCTTCTTATAGAAGACCACAAGGTCTTCTTATAGAAGACCACAAGGTCTTCTTATAGAAGACCACAAGGTCTTCTTATAGAAGACCACAAGGTCTTCTTATAGAAGACCACAAGATATTCTTATATAAGACCACAAGGTATTCTTATAGAAGACCACAAGGTCTTCTTATAGAGCACAATAAGGTCTTCTTACAGAAGACCACAAGGCTTTCATATAGAAGACCACAAGCTCTTCTTATAGAAGACCACAAGCTCTTCTTATAGAAGACCACAAGGTCTTCTTATAAAAGACCACAAGGTCTTCTTATAGAAGACCACAAGGTCTTCTTATAGAAGACCACCAGGTCTTCTTATAAAAGACCACCAGGTCTTCTTATAAAAGACCACCAGGTCTTCCTATAGAAGACCACCGGGTCTTCTTATAGAAGACCACCAGGTCTTCTTATATAAGACCACAAGGCCTTCTTATAGAAGACCACAAGGTCTTCTTATAGAAGACCACAAGGTCTTCGTATAGAAGACCACAAGGTCTTCGTATAGAAGACCACAAGGTCTTCGTATAGAAGACCACAAGGTCTTCGTATAGAAGACCACAAGGTCTTCGTATAGAAGACCACAAGGTCTTCGTATAGAAGACCACAAGTTCTTCGTATAGAAGACCACAAGGTCTTCTTATAGAAGACTACAAGGCCTTCGTATAGAAGACCACAAGGTCTTCTTATAGAAGACCACAAGGTCTTCTTATAGAAGACTACAAGGTCTTCTTATAGAAGACTACAAGGTCTACTTATAGAAGACCACAAGGTCTTCTTATAAAAGACCACAAGGTCTTCTTATAGAAGACCACAAGGTCTTCTTATGGATGACCACAAAGTCTTCTTATAGAAGACCATCATGTATTCTTATAGAAGACCATCATGTATTCTTATAGAAGACCACTTGGTCTTCTTATAGAAAACAACCTGGTTTTCTTATAGAATACCTCCTATCTTCTTATAGAAGCCCACCTGGTTTTCTTATAGAATACCACAAGGTCTTCTTATAGAAGACCACATGGTCTTCTTTTAGAAGACAACCTAGTATTCTTATAGAAGAGCACCTGGTCTTCTTATTGAAGACCACCAGTTCTTCTTATAGAAGACAGCCTGGTCTTTTTATAGAAGGCAAACTAGTCTTCTTATAGAAGACAACCAGGTCTTCTTATAGAAGATCGCCAGGACTTCTTATAGAAGTCCACCAGGTCTTCTTATAGAAGACCACCAGGAATTCTTATATAAAACCATGAGGCCTTCTTATAGAAGACCACCAGGTCTTCTTATAGAAGACCACCAGGTCATCATATAGAAGACCACCAGGTCGCCAGGACTTCTTATAGATGACCACCAAGTCTTCTTATAGAAGACCGCCAGGACTTCTTACAGAAGACCACCAGGTCTTCTTATAGAAGACCACCAGGTTTTCTTATAGAAGACCACCAGGTTTTCTTATAGAAGACCACCAGGTCTTCTTATAGAAGACCACCAGGTGTTCTTATAGAAGACCACCAGGTCTTCTTATAGAAGACCACCAGGTCATTTTATAGAAGATCACCAAGTCTTCTTATAGAAGACCACAAGGTCTTCTTATAGAAGATCACAAGGTCTTCTTATAGAAGACCACAAGGTCTTCCTATAGAAGACCACAAGGTCTTCCTATAGAAGACCACAAGGTCTTCCTATAGAAGACCACAAGGTCTTATTATAGAGGACCACCAGGTCTTCTTATAGAAGACCACCAGGTATTCTTATAGAAGACCACCAGGTCTTCTTATAGAAGACCATCAGGTCTTCTTATAAGAGACCACCATGTCTTCTTATAGAAGACCACCATGTCTTCTTATAGAAGACCACCAGGTCTTCTTATAGAAGACCACCCGTCCTTCGTATAGAAGACCACCGGGTCTTTTAACAGAAGACCGCCAAATCTTCTTATAGAAGAGAAGACCACAGGGTCCTCTTATAGATGTAGGGGCCTTTCCTGTCTATTAAAGACCTCAAGAGGTATTTCCTGTCTACAGAAGAAATAAAAAGAAGTCTCCTTCTATCTATAGAAGTCCTCAAGATATTTCCTTCTTTGTATAGAACACCTGCATATTAAAGCTTTCAAGAGGTATTTTTTTTGTCTACAGAAGACCTGTAGTGGTCTTCTTTTCAAAGCAGGAGAGTTGTAAAGGTCTTATTTTGTCTATGGGAGACATTAAGGGACCTTCTTGTGTCTATCGAAGGCCTCAAAATACCTATTTTTTTATAGAATACCTTTCATTCGGTCTTCCGTTGGCTATAGAAGAACTAAAAGTCTCATTTTGTTTATAAAAGGCTTCAAAGTACTTGTTTTGTCTATAAAGGACCTCAAAAAGTCGTATTTTGTGTTAAGTAGAACTGAAGAGGTTTTGTCTATCGAAGTGTATTATGCTTATTGAAGACCTTAATAGGTCCCCTTTGTATAAGAAAGACCACAAGAAGTCTCATTTTGCCTATAGAAAACCCCACGAATTCTTCTTTTGTATATTGAAGACCACAAGGTATTTTACATTAGACCACATGGTCTTCTTCTTATAGAAAATCACAACATCGCCTGCTTATAGAAACAACAAGGTTTTCTTTTTCTAGTAGACCACAATGTTTTCTTCCAAAAGAAGACCACAAAGTCGTGTTCTTGTAGTAGACCACAATGTCTACTTCTGGTTTGTTTCGTTTTCATTCGCATAGATCTATAATTTATCACCTGTGACGTTCTTATAAGCTTCCCTTGAAGCACCCCGACATTTTCAACATTTCTTTGCACAAATCGACAAGAGCCTCTTTGAGGGATTGTCAACTTGTGCTGGATTCTAGAGTTGTGCCAAAGGAACTATATGGAACTATCTCGTTCACTTCGCAGTTCCAATGGCCCACCTTTTTTCTTTGAACAAACTGCGTATACTTACTATCACACGTTATATTTAATGATGTTACTCATACGCTTTGGAACTAGTACCAGGAACTAGGAACTAGATGACCCAAATCCAGTGGATTCACCGAGAACAAACCTTTTTACGGATAAGTGTTCATGAATTGTCGAATATACGCTGGTGGAAGAAATACCCAAGGATGCCTCTATATGGTATTCCACATCTAGAATTATAAATTCACGCATGCTCTATTACACATCGGGAGTTTTTAGACGACCTTGGAATTGGAGCGGGCGATTGAATTCATTAAAACAGTTTTTCACATTACTATAGGATGGTGCTTGTCCTGATAAAGAGTTGTCCATCCCATGTTGCTTAAGAGGAATAGTCGCAACATTACCAGTTTTGCCGAAGAAGCAGCTTATTTTTTGGGATTTCAAACTGTGGTGGGTCCAGCCAGAGACGGACAGGTGCTTATGTAGGAAATGCCCAAGGATGTCTATATCTCACGGAATGTCACATAACGACCGACATCAATGCTTTCTGAGCGAGCGGCGGACACGATTCAATTCATCATACCAGTTTTTCACAGTGGTAGAGAATGGCGCTTCATCGCTATACAAAGATTTAATTTCATCAATGCATTCTTGTCGTGATAATCCACGTCGAAAGTAGTGACAAATAATCCGACGAAAATGTTCACCAGTAAATTCCATTTTTTGGAAAATGTGACATGGTCGGACGTCACGGAGTAAATTTAGGCAAAACAAGTAAAAAAGTATCAGTCGGCTTTGCCGACAGATATATACCCTCAGCCCATGTAAATGTAAATGCCGACAAAAATGTGGATTAGGATTAGGACTATTTCCAATAGTTATACGTAACACTGTATCTTCAAATATCTTAACATCCCTCTTACATTTCGTATTTATGTATGTGTCCCCTTTGGTACAAGAAATATTCCTCTAAAACTTCTGTTTTAAAAATCCACAAACAATTGTTTTGCCATATTTCGAAAAACTTCTATTAAAGAATTTCACTTCACATTCTATTGCCTTGAGTATCTCATTAAAATTTGTGTGTGGAACATTCTCATTAAAATATTTTTCGGGCTGCAAACTGTGCGATAAGAACCTGCAAAAAAAACAAAAGAAAATCAAAAAGTTTTCCATGCATTCTCTCTGTGTTTTCAGTTTTATCTGCAATTGTGAGTTCGTTAATGTTGGCATACGGTGTTCGTTGTGGGTAAGGCAAACTTGATTTCCTTAAGTGCACTAAAAGTAGAGCATAACAACGCGCACACACACGCACATACTCTCTAAGAATTTTACAAGACTTCTAGGCAGTTGCTTAAATGAACAAGAAGAGGAACATGTTTTTGTTATGATTTTTTCGATGTATTTTTGGAGCCTTCATGTTCCAATTCTTATCAAATTTGTCAGTGTCTACTTGTTATGAGGTTAGTTGATTAAGGTTGAAAAGTGAAAGTAGGAGTGAAATATTTGGGAAGTAGAAACGTAAAAACTTAAACAATCTTTTTTTTAGATAAAGCGATATGAGCACTTGTTAACCCTAAATACGATAAACGTTACCCGCATTCATTGAGATAAATTTATTACGTATAAAAAGTTTCACTGAAATATCCAAAGTAATAAATTAAATACGTACAAAATGTTTCAATTAAATATGCGACCACTGTGATGTATAATTTATGCCAATACTTATACGCATCAATGAAGTGAATAGGAGCTGGTAGCTATCACGAAAGTATTTTTGTTGCTTTAACCTGCCAAAGTCTAGATGTTTCTGGTCCCGTTTTCTTCTCAAGTGGTCAATAGGTTCATTCAACAGTTCATGGTATAACTTGAGGAAAAAGAAACTATACAACGATGCATTCAGTGGAAAACTCTTGTTCTTCTAAATGAAGATATTTAAGAACTATTACACTTTCCTAAGTAAATATATTACTAGAGATGTTCACAAAGTCACATGGCATTCATGACCAGTATCAAAAGACTCTAAATTACATTAAGCCCTGAAGATCATAACCTCCTTATGATTGTTGGACATTCTGGGAAAAATTCATTAATTACCTCAATTCTCTCTAAATTTCTTAAACAATTTGGTATTTAAATATAAAATATTTTTCTTATTTATAAATTAATTTATATACAAACAACAGTTTTATGACACACTTACTTTACACATGACTGACTGTCTGACCAAACAAGAATCTTTAATTTTCATAATGACCATATTTTAAGTCAAGAAAGATACCCACACACACATACTTACAATGCATATTTATTTCTATGTCTGTGGTTTTGATTCTTTTTAACTTTGACTTGTGGTTATTTGTGCGTTGAAATGGAAAGCTTTTTGGAAGGCATACTTGTCTGTAGTTTAAAAATAAACTTCAATCATGGAAACACAATTATACAAATTGTGGTTATATTTGCAACATGGAATTGCTAAAGAAACGACAAAAGAAAATATATTAATATTTTAAATGCTTTTTTATTTGTTTTTAAATTTCTCATATCTTGCAGTAAGCTTTTGATTTGTACTAAAATGCTTTATTAAAAAATTAAAACCACAAAAAGGAAGAAAAAAATAAGATTTTTTTTCACTCCAGCTTAGCACCCACTTTTCACGTTACTTACTTAGATGGCTGGGTGACGTAGGGGATGGAAGATACCAAGGAACGGTCCTGACCGGCTTTAACATGGCAAAGTCCAGGATTTATCTTGGTCCCTCTTTCATCTCAAGTGGACACTTACCTCCCCGTGGTGTCACCTGGGGTAGCTGCCTTTAACACCCGTTAAAGGTAGTGAGCTAACATGTGCCGCGCGTTCACCCATAAGAACGTTAAAAACTTGGGTTTGGGCGTCGGGTTAGTAACCCTCCCCTAGAAAAAACAGTCTACTATGAAAAAACGAAAGAAAAGAAAAACAAATCCCTCTAAAGTTGACAAACCCCGCAAACGTTTTAAGGACCATGATCTGCGAATCTGCACCTGGAATGTTCGCACTCTTTATAGAGAAGGTGCAGTTTACGCATTGGCAGATGTACTTGAAAAGTACAAGGCCGACATTACTGCCATACGGGAAATACAATGGAATGGGAAAGTCGTCACAACAACACCTAAAGGTGACGCACTGTATTATAGCTGACATGACACAAAGCATGAGTTTGGTTGCGGATTTGTAGTTGGTCGGAGGTTAAAACATCTGGTCTCCAGCTTCACCCCAGTAAATGAAAGACTCGCTGCAATACGATTAACAGCAAAATTCTTCAACATCAGCTTTATTTGTGCTCATGCTACCACTGAAAACAAGGACGAACAGACCAAAGATATATTTTACTAGCGCTTGGAAGAAACTTATGACCGTTGCCCTGCCCATGACATTAAAATTATACTAGGCGATTTTAATGCCAAAATTGGAAAGGAGAATATCTTTGGCCCAACAGTCGGGAAATTCTGTCTCCACAGTGAAACATCTGACAATGGTATGAGATTGATAGACTTTGCAGCTGTAAAAAACATGGTAGTTAGCAGTACCAGATTTAAGCATCTCGATATTCATAAGGGCACCTGGCTGTCACCAGATCAAAGAACAAGAAATCAAATTGATCACGTTGTGATAGATGGAAGACATGCATCAAGCGTGTTGGATGTACGATCGTTGCGATGTGCAAACATAGACTCGGACCACTACTTTGTTGCAGCAGAGGTACGCACCCGGTTAAACGTAGCAAACAAAGTACAAACAGACACAACACGGAAGTTGGACATCAGTAAGCTGCAAACACAACAGATAGCCACAGCATATTCCACTCAACTGGCCCAACTGCTTAATCAAAGCACTCCTCGTCCCGATAACATATCAGGACAATGGCAAAACATTGCCCACTCCATGCAAACAGCCGAAAAATCAGTACTTGGATACCAGAGACCTCCACCAAGGAATCCAGGAGTGTCGTGCTGCTACCGAAGAGAAAAATGCGGCGTATAGGACTACTTTACAATCAGTAGCAACGCGTAGCGCACGAGAGAGGTATCGAGAGAAAACGAGAGAGGAGAAACGTATTTTCCGCAGGAAAAAGAGAGAGACGGAAAAGCGGTAGTGTAAACAAATCGAGATGTACAGGAGCCAGAATGAAGTCCGAACATTCTACCAAAGAGTGAAACATCAAACTTATGGTTTTGGAACTGGCACATCCTCCTGTAGAGACCAGCAAGGTAATTTGGTAACTGATACAGAGAGTGTGCTAAGTATATGAAAACAACACTTTTCAAAACTATTGGTATCCAATAGCAGCGAAGACGACGAAGATACCACAGACCCAATCCCAGAAGATTGTATTGAATGTATATCGCCCAGCCAAGATGAGGTAAAGACAGCAATAAATCGGCAGAAGAATAATAAGGCAGCGGGAGCCGATGACTTACCAGCCGAGCTGTTCAAAACCGGAGGCGACACGCTGATAAGGTGTATTCATCAGCTAGTTAGCACAATCTGGCAGGAAGAACGAGTACCCGACGATTGGAATCTGAGTATCCTGTGCCCCGTCCACAAGAAAGGAGATAAGACTGTATGCTCTAACTATAGGGGCATAAGTCTACTCCCTATCGCCTATAAGATAGTGTCAGGGATTTTGTGCGAACGACTAAAGCGAAATAATTGGACCATACCAATGCGGCGGTAAACCTGGAAAGTCCACCATTGACCAGATATTTACCCTGCGACAAGTCCTGGAGAAGACCCAAGAGATGCAAGTCGACACTTACCAACTTTTTGTCGATTATAAAGCAGCCTTCGACAGCCCGCTACGTTTAAAGTTATTCGAAGCCATGTCGGAATTTGGTATCCCCGCGAAGCTCATTCGGCTTTGTAAAATGACTCTAACTGACACAAGACCTTCAGTTAAAATAGGAAAGAACCTCTCCGAAGAGTTTTGTACCAAAAGAGGTTTTAGGCAAGGATACAGCCTTTCGTGTGATCATTTCAACATCCTGCTAGAAATGGTTATACGAGAGGCAAACGTAAAAAGAAGTGGCACATGCTACACCAATAGCCACATGTTACTTGCTTATGCTGATGGTATAGACATCATAGGATGATCAGTAAAAGAAGTAACCGATACCTTTATGAAGATCGAAGGAGAACTTGCTAAAGTGGGTCTGGCGGTAGACGGCGAGAAGACCAAGTTGATGGTGTCCACGCGCAATGCGTCCATTGAGATCGGACCAACTGTTGAAGTTGTTTCCTATAATATTGAGGTAGTAACAGACTTCGTATACCTAGGCACCGCCGTAAACACAACAAACGACATCAGTTGTAAAATAAAAAGAAGAATTGTATTGGCCAACTGATGCTACTTTGGCTTAAGTAAGCACTTCAAAAACAAAGCCACAACTCGTCAAACAAAAATAACGCTTTACAAAACACTGATACTACCCGTGCTGATGTATGGTTCCGAAGCCTGGGTACTTGGGCAAGCGAGATGCAGCGATTGCGTTAGCTAGGCCATATAATAAGAATGAGCGATGATGAACCCGCTAAAAAGGCGTATAAATTCGAGCCACAAGGCGGTGCACGCAGAATTGGCAGGCCAGAGAATAGATGGGGCAAACAAGTGGATGAAGAGATGACAAGGCGCGGTATTCCAGAAAGCGAAGCACTAAACAGAGAGAATTGGAGATATTTTCTTAGTTCGGTCTATGGAACAAATGTTCTGTAATGGGCCAGCTAAGTAAGTAAGTAAGTGTTTGATAACCAATAGATCGATGACAATCGCTTTGTTGTAATCGGCTCGACGGTGATTGGGTTTTAGATGTCGGCTCGTTTGTAGTCGGGTTGTTGCTGTCGACTCTTTCCCCACAGAAACCCAAGCAGAGTCACACACCCGACGACTGCCGACAGCAACCTGAATGCCACAGAGCCGAACCACATACCCGACGATTGACAACGAGACGACAGCAACCCGAATACCACAGAGCCGAGCCACATACCAGACTATTGCTAACGAGCCGAAAGCAACTCGAATACTACAGAGCCGAGCCACACACCCGACGATTGCCAACGAGCCGACAGTAACCATAGAGCCGAGCCACACACCCAACGGCTGCCGAGTTGGCGTCGGCTCTGATGTATTCGGATGCTGTCGGCTATTCGGGCTCGTCGGGTATGTGGTTCGGCTCTGTGGTATTTAGGTTGCTGCCGGCTCGTCGGCAGTCGTCGGGTGTGTGACTCTGCTCGGGTTTTTGTGGGGGAAGAGATCGGATAATGGGAGCCGGCGATGAGCTTGAGCTGGTTGAGAGCTGGGAGCGTGCTGAGCGCTGGGAGCTTGCTATGAGCTGGGAGCTTGTTAAGTACTTGGAGCGAGCTAAGCGCTGAGAGCTTGCTGAGAGCTTGCTAAGATCCGAGAGCTTGCCATAAGTTGGGAGCGTGTTAAGCGCTGCGAGCTTGCTATGAGCTGGGATGGTGCTAAGCGCAGGATCGAGTCGTGGCTAACTAGTATAGTAGACTGCGGATGAGCCACACGTCTATTCGTACTTTGTCGGCTGGTGATCGACCACCTTTTTGTCGATTATTAAGCAGCCTTCGACAGCCCGCCGTTCAAAGGTATTCCAAGCAATATCTGAAATTGGTATCCCCGCAAAGCCATTCGGCTTTGTAGAATGACATTAACTGATACTCGATCGTCAGTTACAATTGGAAAGAACCTCTCCGAAAAGTTTGGTACCAAAAGAGGTTTCAGACAAGGTGATGGCCTCTCGTGTGATCTTTTCAACATCCTGCTGGAAAAGGTTATGCGAGATGCGAAGGTGAAAAAATGTGGAACAATATATACAAACAGCCATATGTTACTTGCTTATGCCGATGACATTGACATCGCAGGTCGATCGTTAAAGAAAGTAACTGATACCTTTGAAAATGTCGAAAGGGAATCTGCTAAAGTGGGTCTGGTGGTAAACGACGAGAAGACAATGCCTCCATAAAGATCGGGCCAACTGTTGACGTTGCTTCCTATAATTTTGGGTAGTAAGGGACTTCGTCTACCTCGGCACCGCCGTAAACACAACCACCAACATCAGTTGTGAAATACGAAGAAGAATAGTGTTGGCCAACAGATGCTACTTCGGGCTGAGTAAGCAGTTTAGGAATAAAGCCACATCTCGTCGAACAAAAACAACGCTTTACAAAACACTGCTACTACCCGTGCTGATGTATGGTTCAGAAGCCTGGTTACTTGCGCAAGCACATAAGGCAGTGCTTGGCGTGTTTGAGAGAAAAATTCTTCGAAAGATCTACGGACGGTGACAGGGAATATCGACGTCGTATGAACCACGAGCTGTATCTGCTATACAACCAGATCAATATAGTTAAACGTATTGAGATGCAACGATTGCGTTGGCTGGGTCATATCATAAGAATGAGCAATGATGAACCCCCTAAAAAGGCGTATAAATTCGAGCCACATGGCGGTGCACGCAGAATTGGCAGCCCAAAGAATAGATGGCGCAAACAAGTGGATGAAGAGATGACAAGGCGCGGTATTCCAAAAAGCGAAGCACTAAACAGAAGGAATTGGAGATCTTAACTAAGGTCTATGGAACAAATGTTCTGTAATGGGCCAGCTAAGTAAGTAAGTAAGTGTTTGATAACCAATAGATCGATGACAATCGCTTTGTTGTAATCGGCTCGACGGTGATTGGGTTTTAGATGTCGGCTCGTTGGTATTCGGGTTGTTGCTGTCGACTCTTTCCCCACAGAAACCCAAGCAGAGTCACACACCCGACGACTGCCAACGAGCCATTATTTCGCTGAGGCTAAGGGTATATTTATAGATTTCTATATAAAATATTGCGATCTGTATCTTGATTTCAACAGACAGATGAACGGACGGACATTGTTAAGCCGACTTAGTCCATTCTTTCTGACATATTGACCTGAAAGATCTAAAAATCCTTCGGTGAACAACTAAAATAGAAAAAGGTCACTGGAATCATCGAAAGGAGTGATTTACATTGACCGTGGAAAAAGAATTATTTCAATAATACCCTAGACAGACGGCAGCGTTAATTTGCATTAACTGCCTTAATTCAAATTAATTCTTGCATTATCCACATTCTTTATGCACAAAATCAAAGGGAATTTAAACTGAATTTAGGTATTTCAATATGGCAATGCTGTAAAAGAGAGCCCATATTCATGTAGGGGAGAGAGAGCATTTTCATGCTCAGGGACACATTTAGCATTGCAAACAACAGCAAAACAGTTGTTTACCAGCAAACAGCTGTTTCGTAAATGCAGAAACTGTCGTCTGTCAGGTTAAAATTAAATGCACATCTTAATGCAAATTAACGTTGCCGTCTGTCTAGGGTATAAGGCACATTTGTGATAGTGATAAAGTGAATAAGGTTGAGGGTATAAACATCTCTGGTTGTAAGGAATCCGTAATTGTAGATCATAGGTTCTTAGAGACATTTTGTTAAAAATTCGACATTATTGTATGACATTTGTCATAAATTTCCCACTGTTTGCACGATTGCCCGTCGATACCATCATCTTACATATGTATATCTTTGAAATTGGCATATGTATGCATACATATATGTATGTTTGTATGAGTAATGTCTGTTGGTTTGCTTTGTCGCCTTTTTGATGGATGATTGTTGTTGTTGTTGTTGCTGTTTTGTGTGTGTTAATTTGTTTATGTGCAATTTTTATGCGGAATAAAAAGTCTTATGATCTTTGTTTTATTATGCATATGTAAACAACCATTATATACCTACAATCATATGTACATACAAATGTATACAACAATATGTTGGGGACATATAATGGGGCTGTGCATAAATTTAAATGACACACAGAAGCCAATGTGACTTATAGCTGAGTGTCGTCTGTCAGTCGAGTGGGCGAATATGTGCGAGTGTGTTGGTTTATAATGTTGAATTTATCATGTGTTAATTAGATTTTTATTATTTATGATATGAATATGTCGCAATGGTTTTATTGTCATAACGTTTGTTGTCTACTACCCACCTGGGGGGGATGAATAATTTTTATACCCGAAGGGTAGGAATAAAAAACCTTTTATAAAAGATATGCAAATGGAATGGGGAAGGTGAATTTGGATTAAGGGGAAACATAGGGGGGGGATAACAAAAGACATTGACAACTCAAAGCTTGACGAAGTTGCTATTAAAGCAACTTCTTTAAAAAAAATATTTAAAAATATTTCTTATTTTTATTGGATTAAATGATATTACCTTATTTTCTTCTTCTATGTAAGGATTCTCCTTCCTTCTTATTATAAATATTTAATTACATAATAAAATAATGCGCTTTAAAACAAGGAACTTAATTAAAAACACAAATTCCGAGAACTGAGAATACAAATCCACTCAAAGCAAGTGATTTCACAGTTCTTTTATTGTAAAACCATAATGTGTGCATTTCTTTGCCTTTGAAGTGTGACAAGAAAAAAATTCTTTAGCAAGGTTCAAGCATGTCTTTTGCGGTTTTATATACGAAGCAAAAAAAAAACACAAAAATGTCATTGAAGTGCCTTTGCCGCCTGTCATGTGTCCTTAAGAATTTCTATGTTATTTTTCATATAATTTTCAGCCTTTTCTCAGATGTGATTTCCATTTGATGCTATAACTTGAAACAAAAGAGCAAAACCAAGCAAACGCCATCGCCCAACTCCCACCCTGGCACAGCAACTTGAGTTCATAGATATGAATGTATTAAAAAAGTAAAACAAATATAAAGAAAAGAATACAAGAAACGGATAAAGAACAACATGTAGTATCTGTTGCGAATGAAATTTGTTTATTACTTTTCAAAACAAAAGTTCTCTTGACAGTTTTATTAGTTTTTCTTTCTTACGAATTTTCATTTCAGTTTTATTATTTTCTTATTTTTCTTCGTCTTCTTCTGTTGTCTCAGCAAGTGAGTGTGTGTCTGTCTTATTATAGCAATGTTAGAAGACTTTCTCATTTGTTGTCACCCACACACATTTGCCAAAGACATTCATATTCTCTACAATAGGAAAAAAGTCTTGCAGGGAGTTCAGGGTTTTTTTGGGTGACTGAGGAAGATAAGGAATATCCCAAGGAAAAGGGTTTTGGTTTAGAAAAGCAAATAAAACAAATAAGTGGAAAACTTAATTTGTAGTTTATTTTGTCTGTGGTTTCATAAAAACCCAACAACATTTGGATTATCAACTAAATTATGTTCGAATTTTATAACCCTATATTATTGAAAAACATACATATCTTGAGTATTCTGTCACGCAAACCCATTCATAAAATTTACAAGCAGCATAAGTTTTACAGGAGCGTATCTAAAACGTGGATTTTTAAATAATATTTTTTCAAGCATACACACAACAACAAGCGTGGATTTTTAAACAATATTTTTTCAAGCATACACACAACAAGCGTGGATTTTTAAACAATATTTTTCCAGCATACACACAACAACAAGCGTGTATTTTTAAACAATATTTTTTCAAGCATACACACAACAACAAGCGTGGATTTTTAAACAATATTTTTTCAAGCATACACACAACAACAAGCGTGGATTTTTAAACAATATTTTTCCAGCATACACACAACAACAAGCGTGGATTTTTAAACAATATTTTTTCAAGCATACACACAACAACAAGCGTGGATTTTTAAACAATATTTTTTCCAGCACACACACAACAACAAGCGTGGATTTTTAAACAATATTTTTTCCAGCACACACACAACAACAAGCGTGGATTTTTAAACAATATTTTTTCCAGCACATACACAACAACAAGCGTGGATTTTTAAACAATATTTTTTCCAGCACACACACAACAACAAGCGTGGATTTTTAAAGAATATTTTTTCAAGCATACACACAACAACAAGCGTGGATTTTTAAACAATATTTTTTCAAGCATACACACAACAACAAGCGTGGATTTTTAAACAATATTTTTTCAAGCATACACACAACAACAAGCGTGGATTTTTAAACAAGATTTTTTCAAGCATACACACAACAACAAGCGTGGATTTTTAAACAATATTTTTTCAAGCATACACACAACAACAAGCGTGGATTTTTAAACAATATTTTTTCAAGCATACACACAACAACAAGCGTGGATTTTTAAACAATATTTTTTCAAGCATACACACAACAACAAGCGTGGATTTTTAAACAATATTTTTTCAAGCATACACACAACAACAAGCGTGGATTTTTAAACAAGATTTTTTCAAGCATACACACAACAACAAGCGTGGATTTTTAAACAATATTTTTTCAAGCATACACACAACAACAAGCGTGGATTTTTAAACAATATTTTTTCAAGCATACACACAACAACAAGCGTGGATTTTTAAACAATATTTTTTCAAGCATACACACAACAACAAGCGTGGATTTTTAAACAAGATTTTTTCAAGCATACACACAACAACAAGCGTGGATTTTTAAACAAGATTTTTTCAAGCATACACACAACAACAAGCGTGGATTTTTAAACAATATTTTTTCAAGCATACACACAACAACAAGCGTGGATTTTTAAACAATATTTTTTCAAGCATACACACAACAACAAGCGTGGATTTTTAAACAATATTTTTTCAAGCATACACACAACAACAAGCGTGGATTTTTAAACAAGATTTTTTCAAGCATACACACAACAACAAGCGTGGATTTTTAAACAATATTTTTTCAAGCATACACACAACAACAAGCGTGGATTTTTAAACAATATTTTTTCAAGCATACACACAACAACAAGCGTGGATTTTTAAACAATATTTTTTCAAGCATACACACAACAACAAGCGTGGATTTTTAAACAATATTTTTTCAAGCATACACACAACAACAAGCGTGGATTTTTAAACAATATTTTTTCAAGCATACACACAACAACAAGCGTGGATTTTTAAACAATATTTTTTCAAGCATACACACAACAACAAGCGTGGATTTTTAAACAATATTTTTTCAAGCATACACACAACAACAAGCGTGGATTTTTAGACAATATTTTTTCAAGCATACACACAACAACAAGCGTGGATTTTTAAACAATATTTTTTCAAGCATACACACAACAACAAGCGTGGATTTTTAGACAATATTTTTTCAAGCATACACACAACAACAAGCGTGGATTTTTAAACAATATTTTTTCAAGCATACACACAACAACAAGCGTATATTTTTAGACAATATTTTTTCAAGCATACACACAACAACAAGCGTGGATTTTTAAACAATATTTTTTCAAGCATACACACAACAACAAGCGTGGATTTTTAGACAATATTTTTTCAAGCATACACACAACAACAAGCGTGGATTTTTAAACAATATTTTTTCAAGCATACACACAACAACAAGCGTGGATTTTTAAACAATATTTTTTCAAGCATACACACAACAACAAGCGTGGATTTTTAAACAATATTTTTTCAAGCATACACACAACAACAAGCGTGGATTTTTAAACAATATTTTTTCAAGCATACACACAACAACAAGCGTGGATTTTTAAACAATATTTTTTCAAGCATACACACAACAACAAGCGTGGATTTTTAAACAATATTTTTTCAAGCATACACACAACAACAAGCGTGGATTTTTAAACAATATTTTTTCAAGCATACACACAACAACAAGCGTGGATTTTTAAACAATATTTTTTCAAGCATACACACAACAACAAGCGTGGATTTTTAAACAATATTTTTTCAAGCATACACACAACAACAAGCGTGGATTTTTAAACAATATTTTTTCAAGCATACACACAACAACAAGCGTGGATTTTTAAACAATATTTTTTCAAGCATACACACAACAACAAGCGTGGATTTTTAAACAATATTTTTTCAAGCATACACACAACAACAAGCGTGGATTTTTAAACAATATTTTTTCAAGCATACACACAACAACAAGCGTGGATTTTTAAACAATATTTTTTCAAGCATACACACAACAACAAGCGTGGATTTTTAAACAATATTTTTTCAAGCATACACACAACAACAAGCGTGGATTTTTAAACAATATTTTTTCAAGCATACACACAACAACAAGCGTGGATTTTTAAACAATATTTTTTCAAGCATACACACAACAACAAGCGTGGATTTTTAAACAATATTTTTTCAAGCATACACACAACAACAAGCGTGGATTTTTAAACAATATTTTTTCAAGCATACACACAACAACAAGCGTGGATTTTTAAACAATATTTTTTCAAGCATACACACAACAACAAGCGTGGATTTTTAAACAATATTTTTTCAAGCATACACACAACAACAAGCGTGGATTTTTAAACAATATTTTTTCAAGCATACACACAACAACAAGCGTGGATTTTTCAACAATATTTTTTCAAGCATACACACAACAATATTTTTTCAAACATACACACAACAACAAGCGTGGATTTTTAAACAATATTTTTTCAAGCATACACACAACAACAAGCGTGGATTTTTAAGCAATATTTTTTCAAGCATACACACAACAACAAGCGTGGATTTTTAAACAATATTTTTTCAAGCATACACACAACAACAAGCGTGGATTTTTAAACAATATTTTTTCAAGCATACACAGAACAACAAGCGTGGATTTTTAAACAATATTTTTTCAAGCATACACACAACAACAAGCGTGGATTTTTAGACAATATTTTTTCAAGCATACACACAACAACAAGCGTGGATTTTTAAACAATATTTTTTCAAGCATACACACAACAACAAGCGTGGATTTTTAGACAATATTTTTTCAAGCATACACACAACAACAAGCGTGGATTTTTAAACAATATTTTTGCTAGCATAAACACAACAACAAGCGTGGATTTTTCAACAGCATTTTTTCAAGCATACACACAACAACAAGCGTGGATTTTTCAACAGCATTTTTTCAAGCATACACACAACAACAAGCGTGGATTTTTAGACAATATTTTTCAAGCATACACACAACAACAAGCGTGGATTTTTAAACAATATTTTTTCAAGCATACACACAACAACAAGCGTGGATTTTTAAACAATATTTTTGCAAGCATACACACAACAACAAGCGTGGATTTTTAAACAATATTTTTTCAAGCATACACACAACAACAAGCGTGGATTTTTAAACAATATTTTTTCAAGCATACACACAACAACAAGCGTGGATTTTTAAACAATATTTTTTCAAGCATACACACAACAACAAGCGTGGATTTTTAAACAATATTTTTTCAAGCATACACACAACAACAAGCGTGGATTTTTAAACAATATTTTTTCAAGCATACACACAACAACAAGCGTGGATTTTTAAACAATATTTTTTCAAGCATACACACAACAACAAGCGTGGATTTTTAAACAATATTTTTTCAAGCATACACACAACAACAAGCGTGGATTTTTAAACAATATTTTTTCAAGCATACACACAACAACAAGCGTGGATTTTTAAACAATATTTTTTCAAGCATACACACAACAACAAGCGTGGATTTTTAAACAATATTTTTTCAAGCATACACACAACAACAAGCGTGGATTTTTAAACAATATTTTTTCAAGCATACACACAACAACAAGCGTGGATTTTTAAACAATATTTTTTCAAGCATACACACAACAACAAGCGTGGATTTTTAAACAATATTTTTTCAAGCATACACACAACAACAAGCGTGGATTTTTAGACAATATTTTTTCAAGCATACACACAACAACAAGCGTGGATTTTTAAACAATATTTTTTCAAGCATACACACAACAACAAGCGTGGATTTTTAGACAATATTTTTTCAAGCATACACACAACAACAAGCGTGGATTTTTAAACAATATTTTTTCAAGCATACACACAACAACAAGCGTGGATTTTTAGACAATATTTTTTCAAGCATACACACAACAACAAGCGTGGATTTTTAAACAATATTTTTTCAAGCATACACACAACAATAAGCGTGGATTTTTAGACAATATTTTTTCAAGCATACCCACAACAACAAGCGTGGATTTTTAAACAATATTTTTTCAAGCATACACACAACAACAAGCGTGGATTTTTAGACAATATTTTTTCAAGCATACACACAACAACAAGCGTGGATTTTTAAACATAATTTTTTCAAGCATACACACAACAACAAGCGTGGATTTTTAAACAATATTTTTTCAATCATACACACAACAACAAGCGTGGATTTTTAAACAATATTTTTTCAAGCATACACACAACAACAAGCGTGGATTTTTAAACAATATTTTTTCAAGCATACACACAACAACAAGCGTGGATTTTTAAACAATATTTTTTCAAGCATACACACAACAACAAGCGTGGATTTTTAAACAATATTTTTTCAAGCATACACACAACAACAAGCGTGGATTTTTAAACAATATTTTTTCAAGCATACACACAACAACAAGCGTGGATTTTTAAACAATATTTTTTCAAGCATACACACAACAACAAGCGTGGATTTTTCAACAATATTTTGTCAAGCATACACACAACAACAAGCGTGGATTTTTCAACAATATTTTGTCAAGCATACACACAACAATATTTTTTCAAACATACACACAACAACAAGCGTGGATTTTTAAACAATATTTTTTCAAGCATACACACAACAATATTTTTTCAAACATACACACAACAACAAGCGTGGATTTTTAAACAATATTTTTTCAAGCATACACACAACAACAAGCGTGGATTTTTCAACAATTTTTTTTCTAGCATACACAGACCACCAAGCGTGGATTTTTCAACAATATTTTTTCTAGCATCCACAGACCAACCAGCGTGGATTTTTCAACAATATTTTTTCTAGCATCCGCACAACAACAATCGTGGATTTTTCAACAATAGTTTTTCCAGCATCCAAAGATCAACCTGCGTGGATTTTTCAACAATATTTTTTCTAGCATCCACAGACTAACAAGCGTGGATTTTTCAACCATTTTTTTTCTAGCATCCACAGACCAACAAGCGTGGATTTTCCCAAAATATTTTTTCTATCATACACAGACTTACAAGTGTGGATGTTTCAACAATATTTTTTCTACGCTTCTTCAATATTTTTTAGCATCCACAGACCACAAGCGTTGGTTTTTCAACACTTTTTTTTTCTAGCATCCACCTACCAAAAACTGTGGATTTTTCAACAATATTTTTTTCTAGCATACACAGACCAACAAGCGTGGATTTTTCAACAATATTTTTTCTAGCATACACAGACCAACCTGCGTGGATTTTTCAACAATATTTTTTCTAGCATCACAGACCAACCTGCGTGGATTTTTCAACAATATTTTTCTAGCATCCACAGACCAACAAGTGTGGATTTTTCAACAATTTTTTTTCTAGCATACACAGACCAACAAGCGTGGATTTTTCAACAATATTTTTTTCTAGCATACACAGACCAACAAGCGTGGATTATTCAACAATATTTTTCCAGCATCCACACAGCAACAAGGGTGGGTTTTTCAACAATAGTTTTTCTAGCATCCACAGACAAACCAGCGTGAATTTTTCAACAATATTTTTTCTAGCATAAACAGTCTTACAAGTGTGGATTTTTAAACAATAATTTTTCTAGCATACACAGACCAACAAGCGTGGAGTTTTCGACAATATTTTTTCTAGCACCCACCGGCCAACCAGCGTGGATTTTTCAACAATTTTTTTCTAGCATTCACAAAACAACAAGCGTGGATTTTTCAACAATATTTTTTCTAGCTTCCATACACCAACAAGCGTGGATTTTTCAACAATATCTTTTCTAGCATCCATACACCAACAAGTGCGGATTTTTCAACAATATTTTCTCCAGCATCCATACACCAACAAGCGTGGATTTTTCAACAATATTTTTTTCTAGCATCCACACACTAACAAGCGTGTATTTTTCAACAATATTTTTTTCTAGCATCCACACACTAACAAGCGTGTATTTTTCAACAATATTTTTTTCTAGCATCCACACACCAACACGCGTAGATTTTTTAACATATTTTTAACAAAAAATCATCCCTTTTAATCCGTAGGTCCTTGAAAAATTTTCTTTAAAAATCCACAATTCTGTTACCTCATCTCCTTATGTTAACATAGTCACGTCTCTGCTTTTCAAAGAAAGCCAAGGAAATACCTCAACTATAACTTAGCTGTCAATTTAACAAATACCTTATTCTTGTTATTCTCCTTCTAAGTAGATATGTAGATGTTCATTTTTAGTGTTTGTTGATGTTATAGCTATTTTGTTCATTCTTCATTCATATCCACACTATGTGTGTGTGAGAATAGATGATACACCTACACACCTTCACCTTTACTAGCATCAAGTGTTCACTATAAATTTTCTTAGAAAAAAAAAAGATCAAATACAAAAATGTTTTTCGATGTATATTTTATGAAAGTTACACTTAGTGTGTCACATGACATACCCTTGCTCCCCGAAAAATAGTTGATACATAATATACCACTCCTTGCCTTCCCCATCGCTGCAAAGCCAATGATTTTCACATACTTATGGTAAAATATTACTACTGTGTCTAAAGATATTTGTGATAGTTTGTGTTTTTTCGTTTATGCATATCACGAATGGAATTTATAGTAAAACAATATCACAAAACTGAACGGGATGGATGTGTCAAAATTAATAACGAAGACAATGGAGAATATGGTGTAATTCTTGTGTAATTTTGTTGAGCGAAAAAAAAACTATAAAAATATGTTACACTTTGAATGTCATGTGTGAATCGAAACAATTTCTAGTTGCAAATAACTTTGACAAAGCTACTACTACCATTGTTCAAAAGTCATTGTTGTCCTTTTATTATTGTTGTTCTTTCAAATTGCACTTTGTATATTTAGTTTATAACTTGAAATAGATTGATGACACTTTGGACATGTACTTGGTGCCTTTTTTTGGAATTTGATTTGGAGGAATGTGGGTTTAAATGACGATAATATCAATAAGTATGGCTTGTTGACAATATTATTCAAGGACTAGTAGACCTAAAACAGTTCCATGTAGTATTCGTATATCGAGCGAAGATATTTTAAGACAAAAAAAAAAACAAGTAAAAAAGTATCACTTGGCTTTGCCGACGGAGATGTACCCTTAGCCTGTGTGAATTGAAACACTTTTTTCCCAAAAAAAAAACGTTTTCAGATTTTTTGGCATATGAACTTGCCGACAAAAATATGGATTTGGATTAAAGCTCAAAAATTATGCGGACCGACATAGTCCATTTAGGAAGTGGGTTTTATTTTGGGCTTCATTGCTCTCGATAGATATCGCGCACACCAGTAATTTCAGGAAACATGGACTTGCCCAAGAAAAAACTTAATATCGCTGTAAACAAGGCCACTAGGAGTACCTTCCGTAAAAATGTCCAATGAATGGACCGACATAGTCTATTTTGGAAGTGGGTCTTATTTTGGGAGTCATTGCTCTCGATAGATATCACGCACACCAGTAATTTCAGTTGGTCACCATATAATTTAGAGCTTTTGTACCATTATATCAGGAAACATGGACTTGACCACGAAAAAACATAATATTGCTGTAAACAAGGCCACTACGAGTACCTTCGGTAAAAATGTCCAATGGATCCTCGAACAGACCCTTAACAGCACTTACACAAAAATGTTGAACATTTGTGTGGGTTATACGCCGAGGAGTTGGAGCTGCCATGAAATGAAAGACTCGTTGCAATTCGATTAAAAGCAAAATTCTTCAACATCAGCTTTATTTACGCTTATGCTCCCACTGAAGACAGGGACGAACAGACCAAAGATATATTTTACGAGCGCTTAGAACAAACTTATGACCGTTGCCCTCCCGATGACATTTAAATTATAATAGGCGATTTTAATGCCAAAATGGAAAGGAGAATATCTTCAGCCCAACAGTCGGGAAATTCAGTCTCCACAGTAAAACATCTGACAATGGTATGAGGCTGATAGACTTTGCAGCTGCAAGACACATGGTAGTTAGCAGTACCAGATTTAAGCATCTCGATATTCATAAGGGCACCTGGCTGTCGCCAGATCAAAGAACAAGAAATCAAATTGATCACGTTGTGATAGATGGAAGACATGCATCAAGCGTGTTGGATGTACGATCGTTCCGAGGTGCAAACATAGACTCGGAAAACTACCTTGTTGCAGCAAAGGTACATACGTACCAGATTAAACGTAGCAAACAAAGTGCGAACAGACACAACACGGAAGTTGGACATCGGTAAGCTGCAATCACAACAGATAGCCACAGCATATTCCACTCAACTGGCCCAACTGCTTAATCAAAATAACAGGACAATGAGAAAACATTGACCACTCCATGCAAACAGCCTCAAAATCAGTACTTGGATACCAGAGACCTCCACCAAGGAATCCATGGTATGACCAGGAGTGTCGTGCTGCTACCGAAGAGAAAAATGCGGCATATAGGACTACTTTACAATCAGTAGCAACGCGTAGCGCACGAGAGAGGTATCGGGAGAAAAGGAGAGAGGATAAACGTCTTTTCCGCAGGAAAAAGAGAGAGAGAGAGATGGAAAAGCGGGAGTGTGAACAATTCGAGATGTACAGGAGACAGAATGAAGTCCGAAAATTCTACCAAAGAGTGAAACATCAAACTGATGGCTTTGGAACTGGCACATCCTCCTGTAGAGACCAGCAAGGTAATCTGGTAACTGATACAGATAGTGTGCTAAGGATATGGAAAGATAGAAGAAAGAAGATACCACAGATCCAATCCCAGAAGATGGTATTGAATGTATACCACCCGGCCAAGATGAGGTAAAGACAGCAAAAAACCGGTTGAAGAATAATGAGGCAGCAGGAGCTGAAGGCATACCAGCGGTTTAAAACCGGAGGCGACACGCTGATAAGGTGTATGCTCAGCTAGTTAGCTCCATCTGGCAGGAAGAACGCTTTCCCGACGATTAGAACCTGAGCATCCTGTGTCCCATCCATAAGGAAGGAGATAAGACTTTATGCTCCAACTGAAGGGGCATAAGTCTTCTCCCTATCGCCTACAAGATAGTGTCAGGGATAATGTGCGAACGACTAAAGCCCATGGTCATACCAATGCGGACCATACCAATGCGGCTTTAGACCTGGCAAGTCCACCATTGACCAGATATTTACCCTGCGGCAAATCCTGGAGAAGACCCAAGAGATGCAGATCGTCACTTACCACCTTTTTGTCGATTATAAAGCAGCCTTCGACAGCCCGCAACGTTCAAAGGTATTCCAAGCAATGTCTGAATTTGGTATCCCCGCAAAGCTCATTCCGCTTTGTAAAATGACTCTAACTGACACAAGATCTTCAGTTAAAATAGGAAAGAACCTCTCAGAAGAGTTTTGTATAAAAAGAGGTTTCAGGCAAGGAGACAGCCTTTCGTGTGATCTGTTCAACATCTGCCAGAAAAGGTTATACGAGAGACAAACGTCAAAAGAAGTGGCACAATCTACACCAATAGCCACATGTTACTTGCTTATGATGATGATATAGACATCATGGGACGATCAGCAAAAGAAGTAACCGATACCTTTATGAAGGTCGAAGGAGAATCTGCTAAAGTGGGTCTGGCGGTAAACGGCGAGAAGACCAAGCCGATGGTGTCGGCGCGCAATGCGTCCATTGAGATCGGACCAACTGTTGAAGTTGGTTCCTATAATTTTGAGGTAGTAAAAGACTTCGAATACCTAGGTACCGCCGTAAACACAACAAACGACATCAGTTGTAAAATAAAAAGAAGAATTGTATTGGCCAAAGGTGCTAATTTGGCTTAAGTAAGCACTTTAAAAATAAAGCCACAACTCGTCAAACAAAAATAACGCTTTACAAAACACTGATACTACCCGTGCTGATGTATGGTTCCGAAGCCTGGGTACTTGCGCCAGCAGATAAGGCAGTGCTTGGCGTGTTTGAGAGAAAAATTCTTCGAAAGATCTACGGACCGATCTACGTTGACGGTGAATATCGACGTCGTATGAACCACGAGCTCTATCTGCTATACAACGACATCAATATAGTTAAACGTATCGAGGTGCAGCGATTGCGTTGGCTAGGCCATATAATAAGAATGAGCGATGATGAACCCGCTTAAAAGGCGTAAAAATTCGGGCCACATGGCGGTGCACGCAGGATTGGCAGGCTAAAGAATAGATGGCGCAAACAAGTGGATGAAGAGATGACAAGACGCGGTATTCCAAAAAGCGATGCACCAAACAGAGAGCATTGGAGATCTTTTCTTAGTTCGGTCTATGGAACAAATGTTCTGTAATAGGCCAGCTAAGTAAGTTAGTATACGCCGAGGAGTAGACCGATAGGGAACACTTTTGAACATAAGCGAATATTTTCGAACTTGTGTGGGGGAGGTAACTTAAGCAGTGGACCTATAAGCACCACCTTAACTAAAAAGGAATAATTAGATTCCTTGCCTGTCCAAAATTGTAGGTTCAAACATTTTCGACCGCAGATACCCAAAATGCCTAAATAGTCTAATCTAGTCCAAACAATGTGTTCAATCAGGTGGTATCTTTATATGGGGGATATATCAAAGTGTGGACCTCTGGTGACGATTTTTGGTGGAAATGTTTTGTGACTGCGGGGAACCTAAAATGTAAAATTTCAGGTAGTTCCGTCAAACAAAGTAGCTAAGACCCTCAAAATACCCAAAGTGGGGGATACGGTTATATGGGGGATATACCAAAACATGGACCAATGTTTACAATTTTCGATTGGGAAGTTTGGTTGGGAAGTTCGGGTAGTTCCGTCAAAATATGTTGCCAAAACTTTCAAATAACGAACATCGGGCAGTACCGTTATATGGGGGCCTGTACCAAATCATGGACCTATACTGACAGCTTTTAGTGGAGAAGTTTTTTGATCAACAGGAGCGTTAAATGTGTAATTACAGCAAGTTTGGTAAAGAAGTACAGATAAAATTCTCAAAATACCGAAAATCGGGAGGTACGCTTAGATGGGGCCTATACTATATTGACAATTTTTAGTGAGAAAATTTGTTGACCACTGGGAACCTCAAATGTCAAATTACGGGTAGTTCCGTCAAAAAATGTAGCAAAAACCCTCTAAATACCGAAAAT